>NC_037673.1:7643911-7943911 GCF_003255815.1 Theropithecus gelada | reverse complement strand
AATTGAGATTCTGTATGGATGAAGGGTCAGAAGTGATAGTTTAAAATTAACTGCTCTTTCTTATTCTGATGTAATTCCCTTCTATAACAAGTTTGTTCAGGGTTTTTATCATAAAGTGATTCTGGATATTTTCAAATGTTTTTTCTGAATCTATTGAAATGATTATATGATTTTTGATTTTAAATCTGTTTGTGTGATATATTACAATTGACCCATAGCCAACATGATACTAAATGGAGGAAAATTGAAAGCATTCCCCCTGAGAACCACAACAAGACAAAGATGTCCATTTTCCCTACTTCTATTTAACATAATACGGGAAGTCCTAGCCAGGGCAAACAGGCAAAAGAAAGAAATGAAGGGCATCTAAACTAGAAAAGAGGAAGTCAAACTATCACTGTTCACTGATGATAATATGATTGTATACCTAGAAAGCCCTAAAGACTCGTCCAAAAAGCTCCTGGATCTGATAAATTCAGTAAAATCTCAGGATGCAAAATCAATGTACACAAATCAGTAGCACAACTGTACACCAACAATGACCAAGCTGAGAATCACATCAAGAACTTGATACATTTTACAGCAGCTGAAAAAAAAAAAAAAAAAACTAGAAATACGCTTCCAAGGAGGCGAAAGGCTTCTACAAACACTGCTGAAAGAAATCATAGATTATATAGATGACACAAACAAATGAAACACATTCCATGCTCATGGATAAAAAGAATCAATATTTAGAAAATGACTATGCTGCCCAAAGCAACCTACAGATTCAATACAATTCTCATCAAAATACCATCATCATTTTTCACAGAACTAGAAAAAAAATCCTAAAATATGGAACCAAAAAAGAGCCTGAATAGGCAAAGTAATACTGAGCAAAAAGAATAAATGTGGAGGCATCACATTACTGGACTTCAAATTATACTAAAAGGCTATAGTTACCAAAATAGCATAGTACTGGTATAAAAATAAGAAATTTAGATCAATGGAACAGAATAGAGAACCCAGAAATAAAGCCAAATACTTACAGCCGATTGATCTTTGACAACGCAAACAAAAACATAAACTGGGGAAAGAACATCCTATTCAATAAATGGTGCTGGAACACTGGCAAGCCACATTTAGAAGAATATAACTGGATCCCCATCTCTCAACTCATACAAAAATCAAGCCAAGCTGGATCAAAGACTTAAATCTAAGACCTGAAACCATAAAAATTCTAGAAAATAACATTGGAAAACTCTTTTGTACATTGGCCTTGGAAAATAGTTCATTACTAAGACTGCAAAAGCAAATGCAACAACAAAAATAAATAAATGGAACGCAATTAAACTAAAAAACTTCTGCACAGCAAAAGGAATAATCAGCAGAGTAAACAAATAACCAACAGAATGGGAGAAAGTCTTCACAAACTATGCATCCGACAAAGAACTAATATCCAGAATCTACAAGGAACTCAAATAAATCAGTAAGAATAAAACAAACAATTAAAAAAAAATCCCATCAAAAAGTGGGCAAATGAAATGAATAAACTATTCTCAAAAGAACATATACAAATGGACAACAAACACGAAAAAAAAAGCTCAACATCACTAATTGTCAGAGAAGTACCAATGAAAACCACAATGAAATACCACCTAACTCCTCCATGAATGACCGTTGTTAAAAACGTCAAAAAGCAATAGATGTGGGTGTGGATGTGGTGAAAAGACAGCACTTTTACACTGCTGGTGGGAAGGTAAATTAGTACAACCTCTAGGGAAAACAGTATGTAGACTCCTTAAGAACCAAATGTACCTGATGTAAATGACGAGTTGATGGGTGCTGACGAGTTGATGGGTATACATATGTAACAAACCTGCACGTTATGCACATGTACCCTAGAACTTAAAGTATAATAATAATAAAAAAAGAAAAGAAAAAGAACTAAATGTAGATCTCCCATTCAACCCAGCTGCAAAAAAAACAAGTTTATTCCTTATTTTCAGGGAAAATAAGTCATTATATGAAAAAGACACATGCATATGCATGTTTATAGCAGCAGAATTTGCAATTGCAAAGACATAAAACCAACCAACCTAAGTGCCCATCTACCAACAAGTGGATTTTTAAAAATATGATAGATAGATGATAGATTGGTAGATAGATAGATGAATACTTGGATACATAGACTCCAACCAAGGACCTGATTACAGGACATGAGTTTGCTCCACCTCCTCTTGGACACAGATGGCCTCGTGTGCACAGCCTTTCTGAGCCCCCTTGCTGCTTAGGTTTCCTGTGGTCTGTTGTATGTGGGGTGTGTGTATGTGGGTGTGTGTGTATGGGGGTGTATGTTTATGTTGGTGTGTGTAGGCATTTGTGTGTGGTATGGGGAAGCAAGATAAACATTTGTCGGAAGGAGTGGTTAGCAGGTGTATCATAAATAATTAGCTCTAAAGCCAGAAAACAAAAAGTGAACCATCTATATGCAGATTTTCAGAAATTTAATTTTTCTGTACTAAATTCTGTACTCTGACAATGTATTGGCAATGGGAATCTTTTCCTGTTGGCTTACTTAGTTTTCTCCTGGATATTTAAATCTGCTTAAGTCTCAGTTCATTTTAATATTTCCTTATCTTAATCAATCTTTTCTCAAACCCATAAGCCCTAGGATTAACAAAGTTAGAATAGATAAATTACGATAGCACAAAACTAAATATACATAAGCGCAGCACACCTACATCCACAGACATGCAGGCACCAACCCACACACAGATATAGTACTTACTATACACTAGGCATCTGTTGCTGAACAAATGACCAAACAGTAAGAGTAAATGATCATAGCCCAACTATTGGTTTTTGATTGGGGACCACCTGATAGTCTTGCTTCATTGATAATCACATAAGTACCCTTGAGTGACCCTTCTTACACCTCAGACTCTTGAGTCCTTGTTTCCTTTGTGGACTTTCATGTCCATTCCCTATTACCTTGCCCCTCCTGTGCCACCATATTACCCAAAATTCTATGTCTCCAAAAGGCTGGTTTTCATCAGAACTTCCCCAGTTGGTATCAGGCAGAGTCATTATCATGTATAATCAGGTCTATAGGTGGATCCAGGTTTGTGGGTCCTGGAGCTTAGTCATTTTCAGATCTCTATTAAAAGAAGATAATACATAATGAAGAATGTAAATGTAGAAACAAAAATATTTATATCAAATTTTAAAAGAAATAGAATACAAACACTAATGAATACCAAAACATTATAAGACCTAGAACAGTAACAATAACATAAAATTGTATTTCTAACTGTCTTGGATGCCTGCACAATATTTTTCTTGTGATCTTTGGCTGTATACTCTTTAATGATCTCTTCATGTGGCACCATTTTGTAACACTTTTTCTAGTGAGTTTGGAAATATATTTCAGTCTTCCCTCTAGCATAGCTTATTGAAATTTGGTTTTATGTCCACTTCATATTTTATTAATGGTAATGTCAGTTCAACTTTGTGGTTTTGTCAAGTTTGGGAAAACCTCTGCCAAGCTCCTTTCGTGTGTGAACTGCTAATGATGCTGTTTAGCAAAGCTGTATAAATTTGTGCTATATAGAAACACAGAGATTCTGATAAATTCAGTTTGTGCAATTCCCTTTAAAAAAGGACAATGGCAATACAATAGTGTTATTCTGTATGTTGTTCTGTTTGTTGTTCTGTATGTTGTGTTCCTGAGTTTATTCCTAAGGAGAGAGAACTTCCTCCTTTAAATAGGTGTGAAAGAGATCCAAATCCTGTGCTTAAAATATTTTGCATCTGATGTTTGGAAGAATGTTCCTCAGAATAACTTCTGTCTCTGTATGTTTCAAGCCTTCTTTCTTCCTCAGTACCCACAGACTTCTGGATCCTGAAGCCATTGAACAAGTTCATATTATGATATCGACTCTGGCCCTGCACTTTCATGTCATGACTACAGGTAAACATATTCCAGGGTATTGTTCATACACAGTGATGGCTGACAATAACTTAACTGTACACAGATCTGCCTGAGAGTTCCATAAATATATACTTACACACCCAGACTCAATGCAACCTCTACTCAACAGTCAACTTCCCCAAAGCTGATTCCATGAATGTCTATGACAAATAGGCAGGTGGATAACTGCGAAAAAGACATGTATGAAGTGACTGCTGTTTTAGCCAATTGCAGAAATAATACCTTCTTTTACAGATGTTACTTAAACATGTATTACATGAACACATTGCTAGGGCTGTGGATGGTCCCATACGTATGAAGAGGCTTGAAGCCAAAGCTTCATATCTTCATAGTAAATCTGACTCTGCCAGTATCCTTACAGACTGGAGCTAGGATAGTGGGGTGGGGAGTCATTAGCACCTCCACTGTGTGCCTCTGGGATCACATGGTCTCCTGTCTTGGCTTGTCCACAGGTCTTGCCCCCCAACACTTTTCTTTGATGGCCCTTTGCTTACTCTAGCACAAAGACAATGCTACACGAAGGATCTGTCACTGACTGTAACCTGTGACTCTTGCTTAATATGGGGAGGGAATATGATAAAGGATAAGAGAGTCAATGTTCTGGCCTTGAGTCATGTGTCTAGTCCTAGTCCAATCACCTATGCCTGGAAGAGGAGGGTCACGTCAGCTGGTGCCCATGCTGCAGGAGCTGGGGACAAACCCAAATTCTCACAGCTAAACAGGAATATTGCCAAAACATATCTAATGTATTTATAAATTCTACTATTGCTTAGTCACATTTTTCTATATTTCCAGCAATCCCCACTCCCTTCTCCCACCAATTTATTTCTAAACTAATTGAAATGCCTAAGCCCTTGTCTTTTTTATTTCTCTTTTTTAGTCCCCTCCTATTTTTTTATCATTTTAAAATTATTTACTTTGCAAAAATTGACAGATACTGTTTTTTTTTTTTAAATCAGTCCTCTTCTATCTTAACTCAACCCCTATCCATCTAGACCACACAGTTAACTTT
The DNA here is from genome assembly GCF_003255815.1 of Theropithecus gelada. Classification (NCBI taxonomy): domain Eukaryota; kingdom Metazoa; phylum Chordata; class Mammalia; order Primates; family Cercopithecidae; genus Theropithecus; species Theropithecus gelada. The sequence continues at coordinate 7,938,926 of NC_037673.1, read as the reverse complement.
ATTGGCCACTCTTGTCATGATGTCAACTCTCTGGCCTGGATGCATTTTCTAACAAACTCCCTTCCCCCAAGCAAAAAATCTCATCTCTGGAGAGCCCAATTTCTCCAAATCTTCCTTCTGTAGTGTCTGATCTATGAGGACCATTGAAAAATATTACATATATTTGTACATTAAGGCCCCTGAGTGTTCATAATGCCAAACCAGAGTTTCCTTTCTGCTGTCTGACAATACCGCTGTGTGTCCTGGTGGCTTGCTCCATGATTTTTCATTAAGAACAGTTCCAGGATTTTATCCTTATCCTGAGATTCCTCACCGTTATATGCTGCCCCATGCATCTGGTTCAGAAAGTTCTCTGACCTACAATTTCACAAAGAAAATAAAGGAATTAGTAAGGGCTTCCAAAGTGCTGGACCTCTGCCCACCACCATTCTACCCTCTGCCCACCATCAGTTCTACCCTCACTAGCACCTGCTCACATCATCCCACTTCTTTTGCTCAGTGGAGGAGTCTCTCCCAGCCCAGGGACTGAGCCCAAGTTTGTGTTGGTGGTGCACACTCCTTGTGCCTCCTCACTGACCGCACCCCAGTAATCGTGCCCATGCTGCGTGTATCTTCAGTCTTTCTTTTCTACTTACTGGGTTACTTGCACCTGTTCATAGGTTTTTGTTGGTCCCGATCTCAGAAACAATTTCCTTCAGTCCTACTTCTCCCTCCTGCCTATTTCTCAAAGCATTTGCTTCAATTTTCAGATGCTGTGGTCTACAAGTGTCTCAGCCTCTTTAGCACTCATAGAGGCTTCTCCATAGAGGATCTCTACTCAGAGTGAGAATCTTTTCTCACTACAATAACTCTAGGCTATAAAATGTCCCTGGATTTCATGACTCATTTCACATGAACCCGCAGCAGGAATTGACCATAAAGACCCACCCCTTCTTCTGAAAAACTTCTGTCCTTTGGTTTTGAAGGGACTGAGAGACACAGCTATTTCTTGGTCCCCTTTTGTTTTTCAAAGTGCTCTTCCCAGTCCTCTTTGAAGACTCCTCTTCTTCCACCTTTAATACTGGGGTTTTATTCTAAATTTCTTTCTCCTGTCACTCCTTGTACTCTAAATAAATGATCTCATAATCCCTTCTTTAAACTAGCTCCTGGCTCCAGATTGAACTATCTTCCAGGTTATTTCAGTTTCTATGTGGATATCTGATATGGTGTGGCTTTGTCCCCACCCAAATCATCTTGAATTGTAGTTTCCTTAATCTCCATGTGTCATGGGAGGGAACCAGTTGGAAGTAATTGAATCATGGAAGCAGTTACCCCCATTCTGCTCTTCTCGTGATAGTGGGTTCTCATGAGATCTGATGACTTTATAAGGAACTTTTCCCCCATTGCCTGGCACTTCTCTTTCCTGCCGCCTTGTGAAGAAGGACATGTTTGCTTCCCCCTTCACCATGGTAAGTTTCCTGAGGCCTTCCCAGTTATGCTGAACTGTGAGTCAATTAAACCTATTTCTGTTATAAATTACCCAGTCTTGAGAATGTCTTTATTAGCAGCATGAGAATGGACTAATACAATGTCTCACAGAGGCTGACACTAGACATGTCTAAAACTAAATTCACACTTTTCCTGCATCCTTCACGCCAATTCCTCTGTACCACACCCACATGGTGACCTTCTATCCCTTACCATCCCACATGCAATGACCCCCTTCTCCGCATTGCCCATATTGGTATGTGGCACCAATCAGTAACCAACCTGGGAATCCGTCCATCAATCCTGACTTCTCCATTTTGTTCACTTCCCAAACCAGTTGCATTCTCAATTCCTGCTGCTTTTAGCCCCTATGTACCTTTCAAAATCACTTCTTTCTCCCGATTTTCACTATCATGGAACTGTTTCTGTCCCTCATCTGATATTTAACTTTCTATTTCTGAATGATTTCACTGAAGTTAATGGTTTCCAATTTCTTCCATGTTGCTGCAGAAGACATGATTCCATTCTTTTATGTGGCTGAGTAGGATTTGATTATATATATCATATGTACCACAATATATATATTAATGTTCAATATTCCTCTTTCCTATATATTATACATATAGTGATATATATATTACACACACACACACACACACACACACATATATATCACATTTTCTTTATCCAGTCACCCATTGCTGGACACTTAAGTTAGTATCTTACATTTATAATAGGAGTTACTGTGCTGTGCTGATATCACTACCTCCTTTTGTGACCTTGCTAATTCATCTTTATTAAGTTTTGAAAATAAAAATAAGATTCTACTTTTATAAAAATTTCCAAATTAACATAACACAACCCTCATGTCTCCCCATTCTTTTTCATGAAACCCTTATTCCTAGTTACATCAAAGCTGGAAGCTTCCCCAAGAGTCCAGGCTCTCTTTTCTGCAACCTTTGTACACCCTATGTTTCTGCTTGGAAGGTTTTTTCCTTGCACGCTCTTCACCTGAATCACTGTATTCTCCTTTTCTAACACATCTCAGGCGTGCTTCCTTAAGGAAACTTAAAAGATGTCTCTCCTTAACCCTGCCGGTAAGAGCCTATATGTGCATTGTGATTGCTAGGTTATTTTGCTCCTTTTAACCTTTAGTTGGCAAGCAATAATTGTGCAAGTCTGTGGAATATAGAGTGGTATTTCTATATGTGTATACAATGTGTAATAATGAAATCAGGGTAATTAGCATATCCACTACCTCAGACATTTATCATTCCTTTGTGGTGTGAACATTCAAAATCTTCTCTTCTAGCTCTTGGAAAATATATAATAAATTATAGTTAACCACATTCCTCCTGCAGTGCTAGAGAAGATTAGGATATCAAGCCATAAATTAGTATTTGTTAATCCACCTCTCCCTAGGCTTCCTTCCTCTGCACCCCTTTCACCCTCTAGTATCCACAATGACACTCTCCACTTCCATGAGCTCAACATTGTTCTCAGCTCTCACATGTGAGTGAAAACATGTGAGATTTATCTTTCTGTGCCTGACTTATTTTGCTTAACTATTTGTTCAGGCCTGTAACTAGTTGGTGAAGTCTTTAAATGAAGAAATACTGCCACAGTATTATATCCCCACAATGTGGCTCAATGGCCAAAACAGATTCAGTACTCAGTAGATGTTTGATCAATGAATGAATGAATTAGCAAACATGACTTGAATCATACATTATTGGTTAATAGGAATGTTTCATTACTATACAAATAGTAAGAATGTATAAACAATACAGATACAGGTTCATTGCTCAAACAATCTCCAAATATGCTGTTTCACTTTTGAACATATTTCTACTTATAGCAATTTGTGCAAGAAAACAATGAAAACTTGTATTGCACATGCAATACAAATTAAAGGAAAGAGTGTCCACAGAGTCCATTAGTGACCATTTACCATTTGGTAAGGATCAAAACTAAGTGACTCCTTGGATTCCAAGAGCTGTATTATGTGTGTATGAATGTATGTGCATGCTGGTTAATCTGCGCATGGTACACGTAGCGTCCTTGTCCCTTTCCTTAATACCCACAGAAATAGTCATTTTATACCTGAAATTTTGTTGATGCCATAAGCATGAGATTCACCCACAATTTGTTCTGCATAATAGTGGCGGCAGAATGAGCTTAATCAAGATATAGACTCTGCAATTTTGATGTTTTGATTCACTGCACTGAAAATAAAGCCTGTGGGGCATTCTGCAGTGCACGGAGTATGGGGGCAGCGTGTGGTCTGTTTCCCTTTCATCTGTGTGTAGTACAGTAAGGCTAGAATCAAAGCCAGATTAATGTTTCATACTATGTTTCCTATTCTAACCATGTCACCTTCCTTCTGCCTACCTTCACTAAGGTATGTTTCTTGTGATATGATGTCTAATCAACAAGTTACCTTTCTTATTCCCAAGCATAATTGATCAGCTTACTCCATTCCCATTTATTTTTGTCACGTTGGTTCTCATTTCTCAGAACACCTCACCTTAACAGCTATTCCTTTTGAGAAAATATATATGAAGACTTGGGTAATACATCACTCAGATAATCCTCTATGTCTCACCAACACATTATTGGAACTGGCTAGCGGCAGCTTCAGTGTTTGTTTTCATATCTCCTAAAGATACATGAGGCTAAATTTTGATAGTTTACATGTTTTCTCCTTTTTCACTCCCTCCTTATAGAAATTAGAGATATTTATTTCTTATGATGTTCTCTCTAGGGTTATTGAAAACTCCAACAGTATCATTAAAGTCATATTTAAGCTCTCTGTTTTCTATGCAATTACTTACTCCAGAGATTTTAGTATTTCTAGAACTGAAACTCTGTGCTGTTTTCTGAACCATTTTATTAATTCATTCAAAGAATTGAAAGCTACTGACTCACCATATTGCTGTTTTACTCAGAGTTGGCTTAAGGATACCCTAACGAACAGGTGACAAGGATGTTACATTTTTTTCTTTTTTTTTCTATTTTTTAAATTATACTTTAAGTTCTAGGGTACATGTGCATAACGTGCAGGTTTGTTACATATGTATACTTGTGCCATGTTGGTGTGCTGCACCCATCAACTTGTCAGCACCCATCAACTCGTTCATATAAATGGAGAGAACAAAGGACTAGAGTCATTCTTCATAATAGTAAGAAAAGAAATTGGAAAATAACTATTGGAATGGCACCATGGTAAATGCAATTATATATACTATACTTAGTTTGATTGATTTAACTGGGAATGTTGTTTAAAGGAGAATTTCACACTACCTCATTTATTTTGAAATGAAATGAATATATTTTATTTTTAAAATTTGACAATATTAATGTTTTTCTTTCCACATAATTCTGTATTTGTCTCTTCTTACTCTTGTAGGGCACTGGCTCATTTATTAGTTTATATTAGTTTTTTGTGATATGTACATATGATATTCACACATACACACAAAGACACACAGATGTACATGTAAAGTGAATAATGTCTTTTTATAGTTCATGGTATTCCTTTACATGTAGGTTTACTTGAGTATCAATGATACTTCTCTTTTAAAATTTTTAGTGGTTTCTTCAGAATTGGCAGTGTATGTATTTAACTAATTTAATTTCACTTTCAAATAACCCTAAACCACTTCATATGTAGTGCAGGTACCTTACCACTGAGTGCTCAGTATTCCTCCTTCCTAAAGCTTATGGCATGGCTGTGTTTCATGTCGCTTGTCTGTATACTATGGTCACCTAATGCATTGTTACTCTACTTTGAAAGTTTCTGATCCTGGAATTCACTCAATCACAGTTTAAGAGATTTAAAACTCCTCCATCAATTTTTTGGTCACATCTGTCAGTCTCCTACCACATTTTCTCAAATTTGTTAAAGGATACAAAATTGCATATGATAGGAGGAATAAGTTCCAGTGTTCTATTGCACTGTAGGGTGACTACAGTTGACAATAGTATATTATATAGTTTCAAATAGCTAGGAGGGTAATGAATATTTCCAACACAAAGAAATGATAAATATTTGAGATGATGGATATGTTAATCACCCTGATTTGGTCACTGTACATACATATTAAAACATCCCCATGCAGTCCATAAATATGTACAGTTATTATATATAAATTTTAAAAATTAAATTAATTAATCAAAAGATCAAATTAAATAAAAAAAATTAAAGACTGGATTTGGGGAATCTCAATGATAACCCCCAGATGGTTGGGAAGGAGAACAGGAAGATGAGTTTGTCTAAATCAATTGGCTTTGGGACGTACTGCAGGAGTTGTGTGTAGATAGTCAGTACACAGTGGGAGGTTGATAAGTTTATATGAGTCCATAAGAATAGAGACAGAGGGAAGGAAAGCGAGTCCTCAGCTTTTAAGAAAACCAGTAATGCTGCTCCAGGTCAGCCCTCTTAATTGACACAGAGGATAGCCAGCCAAATAGATTAGGTAGAATACCTAGGTAAAGAGAGTATCCAGTTTTATATTTACTTAAAGTCATATTTCTGTACATTTCATGATTGCATATATTTCTTCACAAAACTTTCATGAAAGCATTGGGAGTTTAGAATTTTGGTGTAGTTTAAATGAAATAACTACAGATTTTTCCAGTGGAAATAAATGTAACTCTCACAGAATTTCAGTAAATTTGGATACATGGCATAAATATGCATGCATAAGAAAATATACTGTGGAACTAAAAGACTCATTCTAATGTATTTTGTAAATTGCAATGTGTATTACTCTACTTAGAAGAATCTTCTAGTGATAGGCAAAGTGTAAATTGCATTGCTCTTCTAGAGAGTAAGATCTATCATTTAGAAGTTTGCTATTTGATTCAGGTAGTGATGTAATTTTACTATAAAAATTTCAGAGCAAACATTTTAAGAAAGAAACAAATCACTCTACATCCTACTCACCAACTCATCTGGGTAGGTCTACAAGAGGAATTTGGAAAGAAACGTTGAGATATTCAACATAAATGTATATGTATACTGAAATCTTTCATTTGAATTCCATTTGAAAGTGAATTTCTGTACTGTGTTAACCAGTCATTTTCAATAATATCTTACTGAAATTAGGTTGAACTTTGAGCAAAGTCAACCATTCACAGCAGGATCATGCATTTCAGTCAACCACAACAAAACAATAACAACCACAAATCAGATAGGATTTTAGAGCTGCCAAGAACCTTACAAAGAGTTGTATTTAAGGTTTCTGCACAGCATATTGTTACTGGTAGACTTGAAAATCAGGAGGAAAAGAGTGTTCTCAGGGGTCCTTGAGCTCTCACTTTCTTATTGACACAACAGATGAAGTCACAGTACCATTTCCATCCTAAAATGTAAAGGAGGCCCTGGAAATGGATTGCAATGTTGAGTGTGGATGGGTTCACATTTTATTTTCTAGGGGGCGTCACTAGTTTTCCTTATATTCTGTAAATGGACTAAGACCCAAAACTGAATTTGGAATACCAGAATTATATGAATAGTGCCAAGACCAAGCCTCAGAGATTTGACTTCAATAGATCTAGGGAAGATTATGGGGACTTGCATTTCTAACAAGATCCCAGGTGATACTGATGCTGAAGCTCCATGGTCCATTCTGAGTAGCTATTCTAGAGGCAATCGGAAAAAGGACAAGCCATCTCCTACTTCAACAGCGCCATACCATAAATACCATACAAGTGTTTATGTTCTACATGTTGGCTTTCAGTCATCAGAAGAGAATATTCTCTGCATGATTAGCTATACTCATGAAAGAACAAAGTGTGTTTCTTAAAGATGTCTATTGAAAACAGTTCATGATTAACATACAGAAAAGCAGGCTTATCTTTACGAAAATATCACTGGCAGAACATAATGCACTCATTGACAATAAATGAACATTGGAATAATACAGTGTTAGTTAGTGAAATCTTGTCACTAGTGCAGGCTGTGGCCTTGCATTACTCGTCTCTTGTGCTTCATCACCCAGACTCTTTGAAGGAACTGACTGGCTTGGATGAATACTGAGGCCCTTGCAATCAGGGCAACAATTGCCTACGTCCCTTAGGACAGCATTTGGCAGGACCACCCACTCATGCCTCATATCCCCTTCCACCTTGAGTACAAGCAGGCTCCTGGGCACTCTGTTTGCCCTTAGTCTTTCCATACCTTTCTATATACCTTAATATTTCCATAACTTTCTACATATCCTGAGATGTGAGCCATCCTCTGCTCTCCTTCTTAGCAGGTCCTTCCTTGTGCCCTGGTCATTTTATTCCCTATGATTGGTAAAACTCTCCTGGAAGTCATTTTTAAATTTCTTTATTCATAACTCTGAAACCTAATTGCCCATTGAGTGCCCATTTCTCAGAAGAGGATTCTTTTTGCCTCATACCCAACACACCTCTAGGCCGGGAAGAGGGGTCAAGGTCCTCCTAGCTTCCCTGGGCTGACTTCAGACCCATCCTCTATCTCGTTTTCAAAAAATCCTGCTTTTATGAGACCAACACCATTAAAATCCAATGCTACTGCTCCAAAATCACCACCATGCTCTCTGTTGCTATACAGCGCTCATTTTCTTTGATTTTTGTGTCACACGGTTGACTCTGCTAAACCTCATGTTCTCTGAGCATCTGTGGCTTTACTCCTTCTGGTTTTTTGGCTTTCCTCTTGCCCTCCTGGCCCCTCTTCATTTTCTCCACCTCTAAATGGAGAAGTTGAAGAGCTAAATCCTGGATTCCTTCCTCTTATCCCTTGAAATTCTTTTCCTAGATGACGGACTCTGTTTCTGAGGGTTTAAATAATCAATATGACTCTGGCTCCATTGTACCCTTGCAGAAAATTTTCCCAATAAATCTCTTGCACATCTCACCCCATGTTGGAGTCTGCTTCTTGGAGAACTTGAACCAGCACGAGAGATGTGAGGACTATTTGGCCTAGACCAAGAGAGGGCTGCTGAGAGCTCAAGAAAACACCACTAGGGCCTTTGGGTAAGTGTGGGCTTTAAAAGGGAGGTGACTGTGCCACATGGTGGGGGCTCCAGAGGCAGGCTGCTATTGCTGGACTTAAATGATGAGGGCAATATTATTCATCCATATACTCTTGCACGCAGGACAGCAACAGACTGGCGAGCCATAAATACTTTAGTGAGCAGGTGCAACCAAGGAAAGAAAGCAATGAGGGTAAAAAAATAATTTTTCCATATACTGGATTTTAAAGCATTGATGGACAGAACAGTATTTGTGCCTTAGAAAATGCAAAGTGGCTGAACTGTGGGTTTAACACAGAGCACAGAACATTAGGGAGTTCCAGGCTTAAAGTATCAGTGCCAGTTGGAGTGCTACCGGCAAGTGCAAATGGAAACAAGGATCCTTAATGGAAAAGGAACACCTCCAATTAGACCTAACAATTCAGACATCTACCACAAGACATTTCTAAACTTTCACAAAGGCAGCAAAATCCCTGGATATCGGACTGAGTAGAATAAGAAATGAGAATTTAATTTCTTTGGACTTGTAACTTAAAGGAGCAAGGCACATGAATCTTAACTTAAATAAATTAACTTTCAAGGTGATTTAATCTTTGAACTTTAACATCTTTGTAAAATTTTAAGAATGGGAGGGGTTTGAGATTTAAATCTGAAGTCAGAATTTTATCGTTGAAATGTTTTTACACATTTTATTGTTGTAGTTTCTTAATGTTGTAATTGCAACTCTTTACAGAATTACTGGTGGACTATTTTGACAACACGGTATAGTAGAATAAGATTTTTTTTTTTAAGCTTCGAATCAGTGTTAAATCTGAAGTCATTTTAATATTGTATTCATCAGGCCCATTTCAGGAGCTTGTGCAGGACAAGTCCATGCTGCCCACTACTGTTTCCAGGGAAAACCTAAGTGAAATATTCCAGGAAACAGGGTAGTCACCGGGGGATTGAGGTTAGGAAGTTGAGAGTAGGATTGTCGTGATGGACCATTCTTCACTGCAGGTGGAGGCCCACATCCAAGGTCACCAGAGGCTTTTACTTTAACCCCAATGAGTTGAGAGAATGGGAGGCTGGAGAACATTGGCAGGGGTGAGTAATATACTGAAAGGGAGAGTGACTATTTATTGTCCTGCCTTGGTGTCTGCTTTCATGTGAAAGTAGCTCTTTGGAGCTATCCCGTGGTGTCTCTCCTCCCCCTTCATACATTCCTATGTATGGGAAAGTAGGAGAAACTATTCTGATATGTAAGACTGATCTCTCAGGATCTGTTGTCTGCAGGGATCACCTGCTCTCCTCTACTGCCTTCACTCTACCTCCTCTCCACCATGGGGATGCCTTAGCTCCAACCATGGCAGGGTGGAACTTCTACCTGAGCCAGGATTCTGATGTTGGAATCTCATTGTGCTGTCACTTCTGGGATGCATTCTCTAGCATCACCCCAATCCCTGTAGAAAGCTTCCCTATGAGAGCGCAGTTTACTACTTTCTTCATGTAAGAGCAGGACACAGTCCCTGTTGCCCTCTTCACTGGGAAGGGCTGCAAAGCTGGAGATGTGGTCACAATACAGTTGGCGTGCTCAGCAGAGGCCCCTCCTCTCTTCTACAAGCCATTACACACAACACGAAGTACAATTAACCTAAAATTAGCCCCTTGTGTATGCGGGCTTTGAGGATCGGTAGAATTACTGATATATTGAGTGAATTATTCTAAGAGACTTTATAGCTTCACAGAGGGGCAATTAAAACACATGTCATTGCGTAGGGAAACATGGAGAGTTCAAACAAATATGGCAACACTTTCATATTACATTTTATCTCAGTAAAAAATGATTTGCGAGGCCTCAGATAGCATCTTACATAAGAAGTGGAGGGGCATTACAGGGCTGATTCAAAATAAGACTTCATGTTTTTATGTTGTTGTATTTATTTCCTTATATGACAGATATGAGAAAGGACTAAATCGCATTTTGAGAGAATTGTTATGGAATTTGGTAATAAAGGGGTTTTGTGTCACTGAATTGCTCAAAGCTGTTTTGAGACTATTTTTGCTATAGCGTTATTAAAGCCACCTGTGATTCAGCTAAAAACAAAGACCTGTGAAGCTCCACTTGACTTCAGGTCATGGTACTTGCTGGAAGGCGGTCACCATCCTGGACAATTGCTTTGGTCTGGGGTGCTATAGGGATACAGATAAGTGATTGACTGAACTTGCCACAGAATGTAAAAACAAGATGATTTCAATAAATTGTCACCAGTGGCCCACTTGCCCACATTTTCTTCACCACATTAGAGATAGCAGCATAATATTTTTCACTCTATCGGCTTCAAAAATCAACCAATGTGTAGCAACTACTCCACCTATTGGTATTGGAGAGTATAATGCCAGAGTGTCAGTCTTGATACACAGCCTATAATGTCATCAATTTGTTGTCTAATCTTCAGCAGTACTGACATTTGAATAATTTCAGATAAATCCAGAGTAAAATTTCCTAGCTTCTCTCCAAAGCAGACCCTCTGGAATCCCACCAAGGATGTTAATCTCTTCTCTATCAGGCACTAGACAGGACTCCCTGGGTATGTGAAAATGTCTTAAACATCTTTCTAATTGAATCTACCCTGGAACACAGAGGCACCATCTCCACGGGAGCAGAAGGACTGACCCCATGTGGTCTTCCAGTTCCAAGGGGATATCTCGGTTCTGGGTGTGGAACAGGGCCCTGAGAGTTGAGTGCCTGTGACCTTTTTAAGTCATGAGATCATGAGAATGTGTCCATGAAATAAAGACTCTGCCTCTCCCTCGATTCTCCAGACAATGCATTCCCTAACCAATGCATTAGGATAAAGTGAAACAGATGTCTTCTGTCTTCATTAACCACACACGTTGTATAAATAAGGATGTATCTGACATCCCAGAAGTTAGGTTTAGTCTTCTCCCTATGGAAAACTTCTCTAAAGATGAAGCACTCACTGCTAAGCAGAATTTCAGGTTTCCAATATACACTATTATTGGAGAAAAATCCCTGTATAGATTTTGTTTTCTTAAAAATAACGTATAATTTTAACTAAGAAAAATTTCAGAGGATTTTTATTAATTTCTGCTACTTAAAATGAAATGGACTGCAAATGTATGTCCCATTTAACGATAATCCCTCCAGTGCCAGATTCAGTGATCATCTTGAAAATCAGGTTGTAGTATTCACTGTTATTTTATCGGAGTTTTGCTCTTGTTGCCCAGGTTGGAGTGCAATGGCACAGTCTCAGCTCACTACAACCTCTGCCTCCTGGGTTCAAGCAACTCTCCTGCCTCAGCCTCCCAAGTAGCTGGGATTACAGGTGCCGGCCACCACACCTGACTAATTGGTGTATTTTTAGTACAGACGGGGTTTCCGCATGTTGGCGACGCTGGTCTCGAACTCCTGACCTCAGGTGATCTGCCCACCTCAGCCTCCCAAAGTGCTGGGATTACAGGCATGAGCCACCACACCCAGCCATATTCACTGTTATTTATGCTCATACCGAAATATTCCTAAACAAGCTTGTCTGTCAATCTCAAATTGTGCAGGGACTGCCTATAATATAACAAAATGGGACTAGAAGGAAAACTGCAAGTGCTTTTCTTAGCAAATTTAGGTCCATTTTTATGCATGTCTGCACATGGTGGGTTGGAGTCTAGGGCTAAGGAGGCTCTGAAATTTGGACTCCATACAGATCAGTTAACTTCTCAGAGATGAAAATTCTGATGCATGCCCCAGAAAGCACCACAAATCCAGGCAGTTCTTTCCAGAAAGGACTCTTAAGACCAGCTAGGTTAGATTAGAGAAAGCTAGTCCATCATCATTTCCTTAACACAAATTCAAGGAATAAACCCTTAAATTGATGTGCTAGGAATATTGTATTTTTATTCTGTGGAAATTGTGCTTGGCCCTTCGCATGGAAAATTCTGTGAGATGGACCAGCCTGGGTCAGCTTCTTCCTTATTTCTGGTTCCAAGTTCTAATGGGACTCTAGGGAAAGGCTGTGTGTTCTACCTGGGCTCTCTCCGGATTTAGTGCTAGGCTACGTTAGAGGAGGTCTGGCTCTTTGGGGGACAGGATTTCCTTTCTGTTTTCTGAAGTGGCGTGAAATCAAGTCCTTATTTGTATGCTACGGGACAAATATGAGTATGTCAAAGACGACATCTTTTCTGTCTTCCAAAATTGGCCTCCTAAGAATGTGGTAGGGGACAAAAGTGCTTCTGAACCTCTTGGTTGCATGACCTTTCCATCTGTGAGTCTTGCTGGGACATCACCCCAGGGCCAGATTCTGCTCTGTAACATTTAGTGACCATGGGTGGGGTGTGGAGGTGGGGGTGAGGGGTGCTAGTCCTTCTCACCCTGAGAAACAGGACCTGAGCTCAGCCCTTCCTGGTAGCTGGCTGTCCCCATTACCACCCACGTGATGATGATTCTCAAACCTCATTGCAGGTCTTTTGGCCTTTTGTTTTAAAATAATAACACTATTTTATGCTAACTATGTTCCAAATCCAGTTCTAATGATTTTATTAGCATTTAACCTATACTAATGTTATATTTTAATCTTTATTTTACAGATGAGAAGTTTTAAGTCCAAGATCATGCAGAATTAAGCTCTGAATATCAGATGGGTGATGTACAGCTATAGGTACACTAGTATAAGTCTGTATAGGTGGATGTAATTTCCCCATCTTTTGCATAATTTGTGTTTTCTAAGTTAAGAATATCCCACAAATAAAAAGCAAATCTAATAATTGCACTGATTTCTGTATGTGATTATTATAGTCTATATCCTTTTGTTTTGCTGTCAACCTTTTATGACTTTTCTCAGCTAAATTGTAAATCAGAGTTAGATTTCTATGCATGTAGTAGTCACTCAGCAAGTGCCTTTTCTTTAGGACAGAAGAAGCAAAATGGTATCTAAAGGTAGTAAGCGGAAGCTTATAATAAAAATATCAAGTGATTTGCTTGACTGTGGTAATCATTTCACTATTTAGATGCTTATCAAAGCATCATGTTACTCACCTTAAAAATACATAATTAAAAAAATCAAAATGCCCAACACCGTAAGACCACTTTTGTAGAACTGCGCCCCCTGTAGGGAATGCTGGGTATCACATCGTTTGCTAAAACCCATGGATACAGTTGTGTATGTGCCATTGTAAAGATCTCCAGTTCTGTGCCTGAAGACAAGACCATAAACGCTGAAATTTACGTATTGGTTTAAAATACACTGACTCTTATCTGATGAAATAAGAGCAGATATATACTCTTTCCTCCACCAAATGTCTACTTCAGGCTCAGTGATTAACCTGAGGTCCAAGATCCTTCAAATATGCCAGTACTCTGTTTTCTTATGACAAAAATAACAAGGAGATAGGTGAGGGTGCTTCTTTGCCTTGTCCCTTGAGATCGCTCTAAGTGCAGCTGTGAGCTCTCTGGGCTCTTTGTACCAGGCAAGGGGACCCAGGAGGGGTGGATGCAGGCCTCCACCTTTGGATGTGCAGGTCCTCACTCCTGCTGCGTTTGGGACCAGTGCCTCAGTTTCATGCTCCTCTGAGGGTCATAGCATCACAAAGGACCCAGGGCTGGCAACTGGGAAGGGGACGCAGCAGCAAACATCCACACAGAATTTGCTGTGCCATAAACCACCTTCGTGGTTCTAAAGGCATATGACTGTGAGCTTGTGCTCCTTGGGTTGGGCAGAGGGGCTCTTGGGGAGGGGAAAACAAGTATGGGGAAAGATTGGCGCCTCTCCTCTCCTGTGTGATTGTAGTTTCATTATCTGATAAATTTAGGCTATGGATACAATACTTGCCCAGCACCTTCTAACTTCTATAGAACACTCAGCCTATCTTAAGCACTCTAAAATACCTAAATCTACAATTTAATGAAATCAGCTCACATTTGGATTCCTATGTTCAGTAAGAAGGCAAGATGAACCTCATCAGCATAAATTAAACATCTTTATCTGTCCTTCAGGGATTTTTCATTATTTTAGAAAAAAGAATTCAGTGGATTAAAAAGTGATGTTCCTTCTGCCCATGTTTCTAAAGCAGCATGGAGTTTTGATTATACTATGCTAGTCGTAATATGGATCTGTTAAGCAGCAGAAATCAGAATTGTTCCTTATATACTTTCAGTGGAAGTAATTGCTGTCTAAGCATTAAAGGATAAAATAGTGATTTTAGAAAATAGTGATATTTGGGATGGAACTACAATAATTTCTAACTTCTGTAGATATTTTAAATTAAATGTTAATGTGTATGTTAAACAGGAGAATCTACACAATCTACAATTTAGATATATCAAAAATATCCAGTCCCATGTTCTATGCGAAGCTCATCAACATAGATTAAACATTTCCGAGTTTCAGCAGAATTTTATCATTTTAGGAACACGAGTTCCAAAACCAAAAGTTTTCTTTTTTCTTTTTTTTTTTTTTTTTTTTTTTGACGGAGTCTCACTCTGTCGCCAGGCTGGAGTAGTGCAGTGGCCTGATCTCAGCTCACTGCAACCTCCGCCTCCGGAGTTCAAGCAATTCCCCTGCCTCAGCCTCTTGAGTAGCTGGGACTATAGGTGCACGCCACCATGCCCAGCTAATTTTTTTTTTCTGTATTTTTAGTAGAGAAAGGGTTTCACCATGTTGTCCAGATGGTCTCGATCTCTGACCTCGTGATGTGCCTGCCTCAGCCTCCCGAAGTGCTGGGATTACAGGTGTGAGCCACCGCACCCAGCCCAGCCCCAAACGTTTGAATAGTGATGCTACTTTCCCTCCTGCTTCTGAGTCTAGGTGGAATTTTTCATTATGATATGCTTCTGTGAATATTCATCATTTATGTGGTAGAAATCATAATCATCTTTTTTTCTTTTTCAGTGTTAATGATTATTGTCTACAGTATTTAAAGATAAGACACCAGACTTTAAGAAAGTAGCAATGCCTTACTCATTGCTGTCTGTTTTCTCAGCCCTAAGCTGTGGAATATACACCTTTCTCCAAAAGTGGTTGTGATTAATTAAAAACATGACAGTCGGCCAAGTGCAGTGGCTCACACCTGTAATCCCAGCATTTTGGGAGGCTGAGTTGGGCGGATCACAAGGTCAAGAGATCAACACCATCCTGGCCAACATTGTGAAACCCCGTCTCTACTAAAAATGCAATAAAATTACCTAGGCATGGTGGTGCACACCTGTAGTCTCAGCTACTCGGGAGGCTGAGGCAGGAGAATTGCTTGAACCTAGGAGGTGGAGGTTGCAGTGAGCTGAGATCACGCCACTGCACTCCAGCCTGGGAGACAAAGCGAGACTCTGTCTCAAAAACAAAACAAACAAAAAAAAACATTCATTGTTTTTCTGGGCACTGAAGAGCCCTTTGTCCTTTTTTCCCTATTTATGTCTGTCCTGTCCTTCTTCCTTCTTTCCTCCTTCCCCTTCTGTATGATGGTAGACCTCAAGACCTCAAAAGAACCTAGAGCCCACATTGCACAATGCCCCCTAAAAGAACACAGCCACAGAACAGCAGCGTCTGCTTTCCTCTGTTGCCTTTCTTTGGCTCCCAGCTTGGTCATGCCACATTGGCACTACTGGTTGGTTGTCTCTTTCTCTGCTTTCAGTGGCTCCCCACTCGTTCTTTGGCTAAAGAAGGGGAATGGGTTTTGCAACATGGTTGTTTAAATCCTGCATCCCTGCGTCTGTGTGCACAGGTGAACACCCAGAGGCTCATCCCCAGCAGCCTCCAGGACTCCCTATCAGCCAGGCAGCTGGGAACTGCAGAGAACCAGCGCTGCTGGCACCTGGAGCCCCCTGGAGGACGGACGCTGGAGGAGAAGCAGCTGAGAGATGCTTATGATGGGAGATTGTTTCCTGGGGGAGCGGGGTTGCTTCCTGAACTGTGAGGGCGCTGACGGGAAACTAACTGGTTCTTTCCACAAAAGTCCTAACTTTTCCTTAGTCTTTTCATGTGGTGTTCAAAGCAAGAGGGAAAAAAGAGGGAGAAAGGGGAATCAGGAAGAATTTCCAGTTTTGAGGACATAAGAGCTCTCCTCTCCTTGTGTTGGAGGACTGCTGCTCCCTCTCTCTAGTCACCCTTCTCCTTTCGCCTGGACAACTTCTCAAGATAGAACTCAGGGTCGGCAGATTACTTGAGCCCAGGGGATCCCGGACCACCCTGGGCAACATGGTGAAGCCCCATCTCTACAAAAACCACAAGCTAGCCAGTTGTAGTGGCACGCATCTGTGGTCCCAGTTACTCAGGAGGCGGAGGTGAGAGGATTGCTTGAGCCCGGGAGGCGAAGGGTCTGATAAATCACAGATAGACTGTCATTTAATGTTTGATCGATTGATCAATGAGGATTAGGTATAGAAAAACAAAAAAGACAAAAATAAGGAAAGGAGAAAAAGGCATGGTAACCAAATGAGCTTTTGGACTAGCAAACACTAAGTAGCAATGCTGACAATTTAGAATATTCCAGAAGGAGTTCCCAGTTTCTTCTTCTTCTGTAACAGTGAGAGTCCCTTCCGCCAGGATAATTAAACAGCAGCCCCAGGCAGGGCAGGAGGACCTAGCTCATCTCTAGAATGAGGGAGTGGCCAACTTCACAGGCTATTCTAGGGCAGAAAAGTTTTGCCAGTTCTTTATATGACAAAGATTTCTTCCTCTAAGTGAAGCTCACTTTTGTTTTTAACCAGGTCACTTACAAGTACTTATACGCATTTAGTTTAAATAAAATGTTTTTAAAAGTTCTTAGCTACTCCACTGGCTCTTAAATGGTTTTTTATTTATTATTATACCACTCTATTTGCCCTTAAATGGTTTATTTTGTCACGATAGAAATGTTTTCAGATAATTGGCCTCAGATTGGCCCCTATTCACCTACTAGTCATTGCATGTCTGCCCATTCAGGTAGCAATAATTACATGTAGCTGCTTTACTGCATAGTCAGTCCAGGAGTGTGTGGTAGCCAAGGAGTGAGTGAGGAGGGAGAGGGAGAGGGCAAATAACGTACACTTCCAAATTTTTTTTATTTCTGTTGCAGGCATTTCTTGGCAGTAGCTGCCCCTTGCCTGCCATTTTCAGTCTCCTTCATCTCTTGTACTAACTGTTCAATTTGCCGTTATGCGGACCCCATATCTGTCTCTTGTGTTCAATTTCCTGGCTTTCTCTTTTCCACGTTCACTCAGTATTGAAGTCACAAAGGAAGTATTGAATATATAAAATTACCAATAGCTAACAAAATATTATGTGAGAGCATTGAGCAAATGTCAACAAAATCAATAATGGGCATCCAGTACAGAAACAATGTTGATGCTAGCTCCTTTTAAGCAACTTTGTCTGTGTCTTTAATCTATTGAATTGATTATTTAGAAGTAATTCTTTTTTTTTTCTTGAGACCAAGTCTCACTCTGTCGCCCAGGCTGGAGTGTAGTAGCATGATCTCTACTCACTGCAACCTTTGCCTCCTGGCTTCGAGCCATTCTCCAGCGTTAGCCTCCTGAGGAGCTGGAATTATAGGCATGCACCACCACACCTGGCTAATTTTTGTATTTTTACTACAGACAGGGTTTCACCATGTTGGCCAGGCTGGTCTCGAACTCCTGACCTCAGGTGATCCACCTGCCTCGGCCTCCCAAAGTGCTGGGATTACAGGCATGAGCCACCTTTCCCGGCCTATTTAGAAGTACATTTTTAAACAATTGATCAGTTTGATTTGTTGTTTGACCAAATATTATCAGTTACTCAAGTGCTTTGTTCACTTAGTCAACAATTTGCTATAAAGTTTTACAAACCAATTTACTATCAAATTGTGACTAGCAGCCAGGTAGTTTAAGCCCTGTGTGTCTGAAGACATGGATGGTGATCAAGTTTATATTTGTTGCCTAGACCAATAAATTTGAGAATCTAATGTAAAATGTACCTGAATGCCTAGGATAAGACTTTTCTGTTTTGGCTTAAATGCTAGAGGGCAATGACTTGGTAGGTTGGCCTTAGGGCACTTTAACTCTCCTGCATCTATCAGCACTCCTCCATGTTTTTCGTTTTTGTTTTAAGAGATAGAGTATCTCACTGTGTTGCCCAGGCTACTCTCAAACCCTTGGGCTCAAGTGATCCTCCTGCCTCAGCCTCCCAGGTAGCTGGGCCTACGGGGATGTACCACCAGGCCTGGCTCTGTCAGCCCTTTTGAGGAATAATCACGGTTATTATTTCTTTCCCTTCTGCCCTCTTTACCTCAATACCACATAGCTTTACATTAGAAGGGAATCTAACTAATGGCTGCCCATGGGAAATAGTTCTCTAGAATTACATATTTATTGATAGAGTAAGTTGACTGGAAATTTAATCTAATACATATTTAAATGGAAACAATGAGAGGAGATCTTTACTTCTATGTACCCCAAGAATTGTATCCTAGCCAAGCTGATTTATTTTGAGATCTGTGCCACTGCACAGTTTTAAAAAGTGAGTAGTAGGTAAAATGAAATCAGCATAAGAACTTAATATTTCTATTCATGTGCTGCTTAATTCAAATCTACTACACACCTTTTGCAATTATGTGACAGAATTATATAATATGATTTGGACTGTCTGTATCTATTTTCATTTGCCCACAAAAGGCTTTCTGACAAATACTGAGTATGTATTTCTCACAGAGCGAATAGATTTCCTTTCTCATCGAGGGACATTATGTAATCTAAGTTCATTTTCAGAGAATATAAGATCACATTAAGTATATAGAAAATAATCTCCCTATTTAGGAGCAAATGAATTTCCATTATCAAAATATGTCAAATCTCTTACTGTGGAACATCAAAGAATATTAATATTTCTACCAAAGTACAACCTTGTATCAATTCATTTATAACATAGGCCTCAATTTTTATCCAAATAATTTAGCATTAAAACCAGTACATCAGGCCAGGCGCTGTGGCTCAAGCCTGTAATCCCAGCATTTTGGGAGGCCGAGGTGGGCAGATGACTTGAGATCAGGAGTTCGAGACCAGCCTGGCCAACATGGTGAAACCCCTACTGAAAATAACAAAAATTAGCCGAGCATGGCAGCACACGCCTGTAATCCCAGCTACTTGGGAGGCTGAGGCAGGAGAATCACTTGAACCCAGGAGGCGGTGGTTGCAGTGAACTGAGATTGCGCCGCTGCACTCCAGCCTGGGTGACAGAGCGAGAGACCCTGTTTAAAAAAAAAAAAAAAAGAAGTAAGCAGTACATCAGACCTGATGAGGTGATTTCTCGTTCCATTCTATGGGACCAGTCCTCAGTCCCTCCTTCTTCCTACCACCTCTCTTGTATGAGTACCAACATTATGGAGAACACTGTATACTCTGACATTAAAATAGTTGATGTTCCAGGCTGCCAGAGTTCCATTTTTAAGCTAGCCCCTACAGTCTATAATTCTACAGTGGAGAGAGACCTGAGAAATCCATCTACTCGTATATGTGTCCGATCAGAAAGCTGACATGAAACTACACGCAGAAAGACAGTAGTTTTGAACGTTTACTATAAATTCTTTCTCCAACCTACTTGGTTGTGGCCACTCCCTCTGCTAACCTCCCCTGAGGGCTGTGTACCATGAGGGAGCCCTCTACACTCTCAGAGGGCTGTGGTCGGTGAACTAGGAGTGGCCTCAGCAGCCACTGGCTTGGAGTTGGCTTCTTCATGAGGCCCCTGACTCAGCTCATTCTGTGGTCTCCACAGCTAGAACAATTCCCACGCCTGACGCCGTTGGCCAGATCGCCACCATTCCCAGGGATGCCGCTTGTAGGAAGCTCATGTGAGTGTCCTGCCGGCAACTGCAGAACCACGTCCATCTCTTGAAAATCAAGTCTCCTTGAAGGAACTCACTCAAAACTGTCCACACGGAATGCGGGAAAGAGGACTGCACAGCAGGCGCTCACCACATTCCTTCCTTCTTGTTGATAAACATGCCAGGATCTGAGACAGGGTCTGGGGGATCCAGCTGTGAGGGCAATAGCACAGTCCCTGTCTTCACAGTGGTCCGCTGGGGAGGGAGCAGTTCACAAACTAGGGAGCACCCAACAAACAATGTAATTGCGGATGGGAAAAGTTTCCTGAAGGAAATGGGTGAAGAAAGAAGAGTTGATTGCACAGGTCTTGGTTCTAAGGAGGTGACATTTGAACTGACCTGAAGAGTGAGATCAGCTGTGTAAAAACTTGAGAAAAACAGCCTCTGGCTCAGGAACAGAAAATGAAAGTGCTGAATATGCCAGTTGCATCGTAGCCAATCCTACCCCAGGAGATTAAAGCAATGGCACCATATTTTTGAGAACCAAACTCTCCCCAAAACATGTCCTTAGAGGGTTTGGAAAGAGTCTTGAAGGCCCTGAGTACATTCTGTGAAAATTATCAGCACTTGAAATATTTTGATGCCAGCAGTGAAATGCCCGAAAGTTTTTCACCTTCAAAGATACCAGTGCCAGGTAAGCAATCTTCCAGGAAGATTGTATTCTAAGATTGTAGGAATGTATTTTAAGACTCCAAGACAAAGAGTCCTGGTCCTGGAGTCTTAAAATACGTTCTCGCTGTGCTGTGGCACTTGTACTCCTGGTGACTCCGAGGACGCTAAGGAGGAGCTTGATGTGTGAACTGAGAGGTTGCTTTTTCCTTCACCGAGGTCTGCTCCAGAGTTAACACTCTGTGCCTCTGGAAATTCCAGGGAGACTCCAGTGCATCTCATGGGATAGGGTTGACCACCTGAAACTGGAATAACTTGTTTCAGGAAGCAACACGCATGGTTATGGAACACTTCCCTCCCAGAGAACTGAACTGCCTTCCCTCTTCAGGGAGCAGGAAGCCCTGCTCCCTCTGCCTAGAAACTAACATGTAGGAAGTCTGGTTGAGCTGGGCCCAGAAACCACTAAACTATCCCACTCCCCTGTTACCCCACCACCTACCCTCCCTGTTAATGCTTCTTCCCCTCCATGTGTCTCCCCTGCAAAATTACTTGGCCCCATAGGAAACCTTAAAATACTCTGCTTCAAGCAAACAACTTTGTACCAGCATGAAGCAACACAACTGCGGTCATCCTGCTGCTACAGCGAGATGGGCTGCTGTTGATGCCCAGCATGAGAGCTGCAGTTGGAATATTTGATTACAAAGCACCCCTGCTACAACCGCCTCCTTTGCCACCACAACTAACTGCTCAAGGAAACTAGTCTTAGTACCTTACAACTGCTTCTCTGCATAAAGATTTTTTGACACCAAGTCTGAAAAAAACATATAATCTCTGAGAAGCAACCAATAACAATGTGAAGACTTATATATCTTTTAGGCTACCATGTCCAACATAGTTGGGACCACACAACACAGTTGTCAACACAGTAGCAACTGGGAGAAATAGATATTTATTGTAATTATTTTTACATATATTTGATACATCTAATTTGATATATTCTGAAACTGCTAACTTTTTAGTACGTATCATTTAAGGAGGCAAATAACATTAAACTGTCCTAAAATTGCTGAAGTTAATTTTAATAACTTAGAGTGTGGGCAGCCAAGTTCCTTCGCTGTAGGATCACAATCTTCCCTTTGTGGATAATTTATGGGTTGCTACTTTGAAAGAATAAAAATATCTTATTTTTCCTCAATATTTCACCTACTTACTTGTTTTAACATCTCTTAATGATTTTCCAGCTCTTTCATTCTTTCTGTATTTATTAGTTTACATTATATTGTAAGAGAGAGCTTTCACCCTTCCTGTTTGTTTGTTTACATAAGAACAGACTAGTGATTTTTATCTTATTCAATTGTCTATTATAATAAAGACTTATTTTGATGCTCAGATTTTCACGGATTGGCCCCAACGCAGTTCTTCAAGATGGCTCCTGGCTTACATTGATATGTACCCATGACTTTTTAAGGAATTTGTACTTTCTGGTGCAATAAGATGTTCTATGTTTATCTTGTGCTTTTTCTGGTCCACCTCTAGAATCAGCCAATTTTCTTTTTTTTTTTGTATTTTTTTATAATTTTTTTTTGAGACTGAGTCTGGCTCTGTCGCCCAGGCTGGAGTGCGGTGGCCGGATCTCAGCTCACTGCAAGCTCCGCCTCCCGGGTTCACGCCATTCTCCTGCCTCAGCCTCCCGAGTAGCTGGGACCACAGGCGCCCGCCACTTCGCCCGGCTAGTTTTTGTATTTTTTAGTAGAGACGGGGTTTCACCGTGTTAGCCAGGATGGTCTCGATCTCCTGACCTCGTGATCCGCCCGTCTCGGCCTCCCAAAGTGCTGGGAATCAGCCAATTTTCTAAGGAATCTTGTTCCTTTCAGCAGAGAATATTATTTAGAAACCAAGATCTTGATGCTGGGTTATAAAGTGTGTTGGGTTCTTTACTATTACAAAAAAAAACAAAAAACAAACCAGGGAGTTTGCCATAATAATCATTCTTGGAAACAGCTAGTGTGGTAAGGGGAGTTAAATAGAAACTAACAGTTTCAAAATACCTGGAATGTGATATTGTATTTATATGATACCTCCCTAAATATTTATATGCAGAATGATGGGCTTGCCTTTTGTCTTCAAAATTACTAGGTTTTAATGCTAATGACTTATGTTTCTGCATCATTTTTTTCAAACTTATGTATGAGTAAGAGGACAGAATAAATTGGCCAAAGTAATATGTATGCCCCATAGAAAATCATATTCTATTGTACAATATCTTCCACAGACTGTCTTTAAAGTTACACATAAGTCATTTTTACACAATTACATTTTATTGTTCTATTCCTATGACTACTTGAAAGAAAATTGTTTCTGTAGAAACTATAATTTTTCTTCTTGGTTTAACTTTTTTATGAGATTAAAAATGTACTGAGAGGCTTCCTGAATTCACTATCAAAGAGAGTAAAAAGCTAAATAGAATCACAGTTAAGTATTTCTAAGTAGTGATTTCAGGTCTTATTATATTTGAAGATGTAGCTAACATATTTCATATTTTCTCCTCTTCAGTTACAATATCATCTGTTCTGAGATTAGAGGTTAATGGTCTTGGCCATCAAATGGGATTTGTAATAAAATCCCCTTATTTTAGTGGGATTTTACTAGTGGGTTTCTACTCCCTTACAGTCTTTACATTATTGTTCGGGAGAAATTTCACTACTATTTCTACTAACGATTTTGATTGAATCTACCACTTAGTGAGTGTCTTATTTTTGCCAAGTGCTTTACATGTCTTTATCTCCATTCGTAGGTCATGTTTTAGTCTTTCACTTCAACATCTGGGAAAAGCAGTAAGAACCACAGAGTTGCAAGGTCTTATTTTAGAACCAAATCTCTAGACTCCCATGCTAGTCCTTCCCGAGCATGGCCCACAACGACCTTATTTTATAGTAATGTTCAACATTCATGCTGGGTCAACATATATTTTCCTAGGGAGTTCATTTATTTAAAGGCACATTCTGCAAATGATTTAATCAGTACAAAACTGGAGAGATGCATCTATACACTGAGTTTATCAAATGTGGATGCATTTCTATATTAATTGGCATAGGCAGGTGTTGATGGCTAGATGAAAAATGCAAGCACAAGTGGCATATCCCACATGAAATAATATGAGCATGACTATGCAAATCTAATATTTGGAGAACGCAGCCACTGGAGGTCCTAATTGTTTAAGGCCACCAAAGAGTATTCTGGAAAGGAAGAATCCGTGAGTAACTTCTATTCTTTAGAGAACTGAGGTTGTGAATAAACACAAAAATCTAAACACATTTTTGTTTGGGGAAATAAAAGAGTAAAGATACCTGTCCATGAACTCTTCATTAAAACTTCATTGTATATAATCAAGTGTTCTTTTAGGAAACTATGAGGATAAACTCTTATTTGATGAATTCGATGAATAGACTTTCCAATTTTAAAATATCTCTGCATCACAAACATAATTTTCATTTATTTTATTATACTTTCAAATTAGATCTGCTAGTATTTTATTTACAAACCAGGAACCTATATTCACAAATGATATTGATAACCTTCCATGACTATTAAGAAGTTATGCAGTTTTTCACACAATTTTGTATATGCACATATGTATAGTATAGGTGTGTGTATGTAATTTAATATATATATCCTTATAAAATCCATTTCTTAGGGATTTTAAAATTCATTACAAAAAGTGCTACATCATCTTCTCTTGAAATATACTGTTACTATATTGTTCTAATCATTTTTAATGGTATTCTCTTTTCTCTTTTTTATCTAATCACCAGAGCGAGGGAAATCTCCTCAATCCTTTTGGTCCTTAGCATCCTCCTTTGTAAAATGAAATTGGTAACTGCTGCTCAATAAGGTGGTCAAGCGAAATGGACATAAACTGCATAGCACAGTACCCTGCTTGCAGCAAACTGCATGTAACTGCCAAGCCAAAATCTCTTTCTTCTTGGGCTCTGGCCAATTCTATGTCCTGAGAGGTCTCTGTATGCAGTATCTTTCCCATCTCACCACAGAAAGGTTGAGTGCTGGGAGTGTGCAGGGTCTGTGATGAAGGACACAGGGCCTTCATTTGTTTCTCTTGTTCCTCTGTGGAAGAGGCTCTGGGATGAATCACGGGATGGTCACTCCTGTATCCTCAAATACCATGCTCAGGGGCTGGTTTGAGCCTGGGTCATTTTTACACCTGCCCAAGAACTGCCACCTGGGTGTGCCTGAGTGTGCTCTACTGGGCACTAGATGTGCCCCGGCAGCTTACCTAAGGCGCAGCACCCCAGAAAGTGTGGACCTGCATCCTGGTCATTTCCAGGAGGTTAGACCAAGTGAATCATTTCTGATCTGCTGGGTTTTGAGAATTCTGATTTTCAGGATTCCTGCAGCAGCTTATTGTGGTTAGATAGTGTGTTACACTTTTTGGTTTTTTTTCCTAGATGCAAATGGTCTTTTTCAAAGAAATTTGGCCTACACACTTTAATAATATTTACTCTGGCTTTGAAAGCAAGTAAAATCTTGAGCATAGATCAAGCTTACAGAAATAAAAAGGCACAACCACAGAAGTTTGAATGGGGTTAAAACGTGTTTTTGACTGCATATCTTTTTGGATTTTAATTCCTCTTCCAACATGGCAAAGCTCTCCATATAGATCGATAAATTTTACTTTTTTTTCTTTATGTATATGTTCTGTAAATGTTGTATCTTTCCTATCGCTGCACTATTCCTGCTGACTGAACTATCTACAGCGATGCAGCACACCAGCTCAGTGCCTCCAGCCCTGCAGAGCCCTCACCTCTCTTTGATTTCATATATCTTCACATCTGATTGGAGCGAACAGGTAGAACTGGGCCCCAGGCTACTGTTTCCTACTTCCAGGGCCTCCAGCAAATACTCTAAATCCTCTGAGCTTCTGTTTCCACAGTTTCACAATAATACAAATACTGGATAATAATACAACTGCATTCAATAAGTATTACAATTCCCATCTTATGTGTGAGACAGCTGAGCCCAGGGAGACGCAACTGTCTACCTAAGTCAGCCTGGGGCAGAGCTGGGACTGAATCCAGGTCCCTCTCTTCCTAAGCTGGGAGCTGTTTAGGGAACTGTCAATGGTCCTTTTCCTAGACTTAGCCGACTAGGCATCAGCCCTCAATTCCCTCTAGGAAATTTCATGTGCACCATGTATTAGCGAGCCTCAGAGGTATTATTAATGTTTTGTAAAACGATGGTAACAAATGTGGCTTATTCCTCTTGAGAGGCTAAATACACTCAGACAATGGCCAGACCAGGTGTGCCAACAGAACTCTGTAGCAATTGGCTCAGAATGGTCAAGACTTGGTCAGTGACTAAGAGTTTCCCTAATTTTTCCTCCAAATCCAACTTAGGACCCACTAGATGAAGCCAAGATATGCACCAGTAAGGAATCCCATCAGATGCCTTGCTTAGGGAGCCGCCTCCAGCTTCCCCAGGCCAGCAGCCTCCAATCAGGGTAGACTCAGAGCTTCCCTGCTTTTCACTATGAAGCATTTGCTTTTCCTGTCTGTCTTGAAGTCTCCACGAAACACAAGCAATAGTAGCAGGATGATAATGCTGTATCAAGGGCTGAATAAATAGTGTGGCTTGTTCTCATTTGGGTGGTCTTTGTTCTCTTTCCACACTCTTTAAAAACAAGGTCTGAGGTTTAAAGGGCAAATCTTCATCAGTTGACCACCCACGATGACAAAACTATCCAGATGCTCGGTGCAGCTTTCTCCACACAGGCAGAGCAATGTTTGTACCACAAAGGTAACCACAGTTACTAACAGAGAACCCAAGCTTGATTTCCTATGATGTAATGAGTAAATGCTCCCGGCTGTCACTGGATCCAGGTGTCTTAGCAATCCATGCATTGAGTTCATTTTCGAATTCCTGAGGTCCTTCTCGCTGATTCAGTGATTCCTGGCTGCCTCATCTGTGTGGCCTTGCAATCAGTCTCCTGCATACTCCTCCCGCTGCTGGGGTCTTCTGCATAATTTAGCAGGGGATTCTCTTGTGCTATCTATAACTGATTTGCATTGTTTTCTAATTGATTTCTTCCTGAGCTTTGTCACTAAAGCCACACCTAAAATCTCTCCTGAAGTTTAAAGAAAGTGAGAAAAAAATTTTCAATATGGAAAAGATATGAAGCAAAAACATTATCAACCTGGTCACCTTCCTGGGTCACCTTGGAAAGAGGAAGGGACAGAAGCTGGAGCAAGACCTAAAAGAATGACATAGGTGTTCCTTATTCTAATTCTTGTCCAGGGAATCTTCAGATTTCAGAGTAAATGGTCACACACACACACACACAAAAATACATATAAACTTCTTCATATAATTGTATGCATATCATTGTTATGAATCATAAACGGTAATTACTGTTTTATGAAAAAGAAAGGCAAAGCCTTTTCACTAATAGGAGTGATTACTCCAGGCAGAGAGAATGAATCACCTGTAACAGCCAACTCTCATGTATCGCTAGTCACTAAGAGTAAAAATAGTGTTCTGAGCTAACTTTCAGAAAGATTTTAAAAATATAGGAAAACAAAGAACAATGTAACCAACACTATGAATCCACCAGAAATCAACGTTGTTGA
Organism: Theropithecus gelada; assembly: GCF_003255815.1. Classification (NCBI taxonomy): domain Eukaryota; kingdom Metazoa; phylum Chordata; class Mammalia; order Primates; family Cercopithecidae; genus Theropithecus; species Theropithecus gelada. The sequence continues at coordinate 7,911,382 of NC_037673.1, read as the reverse complement.
TGTTGACATTTCGTTGAAGATCCTTGGAACCCTTTCCCAGTCTCCTCTTCTGAGGCAGCAGCCATCACTGGCCTGGTATGCAGTTGCTGATGCCACTGGGAAAGGGGAGAGAGATGTAGCTAAGATACCACGATGATGGTGACTGGGTCAGAAGAGCAGGACTCACTGCCCTGGCAGAGGAGTGGGCTCTGGGTGGTGAATCTTCCCACGGGAACCCCCCACCCTTGTCTGTTATTTCCCAAGGACCCTTTGGAGAGATGTAGCGGGGGTCTAGCCCTTCTGGGGAAATCCACATGGAAACCTTCTTCCTCTGGGTTTGGGGGCCTCAGGATTATCTCGCAGTTTATACAATCCCAGGCCTTAGTCTGCAGCACGGTCCAGGTGTCTTTGACAACACAGCTTCTGTGGAGCTGGAGTTGACTTTCTGTTGATTTGCCTTTGGTCAACTCAGTTAATGAGGGACTAAATTCAGAAGTATTTGTTGTTCTTGTATCCAGGCCAAGTGTGGGATACTCTGCCTCTAAAAAGAGCCTTAAATATGTGCCCAGATCCACAAAGTTCAGTTGAGTATGAACTTGATCTCTACCTGAAGGTAATTCAAAACTATAGAGTCTGCACTTTGCCTAAGCACGGTGTATCCTGGGGAAGGCCATATGCAATACTGTATTTGTCAGACAGGAATTGGGGGCTTGGAAGAACCAGGCATAGCCTAGGTCCTCTTCTCTTCTTCAGGTATATTTCTTGTCCTCAGTCTTCAACTAACACCAATTTTAATTTAGAAGTGGGAAGTTTGGATTTTCCAATGTTGAATACTTTGCTCATATAGTCATCCTAGATTCCTGGTCCTAGGAAGAAAGCTCCTCTCCCTGCAAATCTGTTTCCCTCCTTCATTGATATTAGAGACTGCAACACCTTGACATCTTTCTATCAAACCCTATAAAGTTCAGACACTACTGGCACTTGGTATTTGTCTCAAGACATAACAGAAAACTACTTAACAAAATGCTACCACATAACAGATTTCTCTGTTACGGAATGCATGGGACAAGCATGGAATAAAAAATCCTTTACAACCTCCACTTACCTTGCTTCAGCCAATCTCATAGTTAGCATTTCTCACTTGTCTCACTCAATTCTAGATGTCATTTTCTGGAACACTTAGAGGTTTGGAGGGGCAAGTAACATGATCACTCTGGTTGGTGAGAGGAAGAGTTGGTTAAACTGAGTCAGGGTGGCCAAACAATGAGTCCTTAGAGCCATAGAGGCCCTAGGAAGTGAGACCCAATGGACGAGCCCTTCAGGGTGCATAGTTTCAAATATTTGTATCTTTGGTTTTGTCTTGGTTTTATTTTGGAATGGCAACCAAGCTATATTTCTTGTCAGTTTCCAGAAGAGGGAGATTCTGATTGGCCTGCAGTGTGGGGCATAAGGAGGAGAGCAGCGTGTTGCATATTTTCACTGTACAAGTTCTGAAGGAAATTGCATTACTGGTTCTTCCCAATTCCTGGGAATTACCTAGCTTTAGCACTAAAAGTCCTGTATCCTGGGAAACCCCTCTATCCCATGAGCCTTCCTAGGGAGACAGTCACTCCCCCTAAGGAGGGCTTCTTCCAAAAAAAGAAACCAAAAAACATCCAAAGCCAAAAAAGTAACCTGACGTAATTGTTGTTATCAGAGAAGGGCAGAATGGAAGTTGGACTGGGAGAAAAGCAATGTAAATCCCCATGACACAGCCAGCACTCTTATGATTTATGTAATTTTCTATAGTCTACTGGTGATGGGAAGCCATGAGAAAGAAGAAGTTGTCTACGTGTTGACTTGTTTTGCCATGGTTTTCTAGGAAGCCCCAGACTTCTATATTGTAAGGCGGATTAATAAGTACCCAGGAATATCATCGTGCTGTCCTCGCCTCTGCCTTGTAGAGGAATACATTTTCATTGTCATAACAGAGACATCGTGATTCTTTCCACTCTAATCTTTCCTTGGATCCTCCCATCCTATTTTTGCTGATTCCAAAATCAATTTCCTTCTAAAGCATGGCTTTTGGTGGACAGTATATACTTGTCCCATATTAACTATAATATGTGGTTAATAAATTCAGGTTACACAAACTCTAATTGAGCATTTACTCAATACCAGGAACAGAAAAGCCTCTGGAGTTCGCAAACATAACAAGACCAACACCGTGCCTTGAGGGGAAGGTAGCCCCGTGGCCCAGGTCACGTGATCAGTTTCCTCCAGAATCAGTTAGCTTTGCTATCTTTCACAGCCATAGCCTGTCCTTCCCACTGCCTGCAATTCACCCTCCAGTGAGTCTCCAGGAGTCCAAAGGAGGGAGTTTCCACAGATCATTGAAAGTCCACTCTACTTCTGTTAATGTTATGTACTGTTCTGGCTCCCCTGGTGGTAGACCATTGGTATGATTTGCGAGTATAGTGTTCCATGCATATGTTGCATGGAATGTAATTTCTGTGCTAGGAGAATAAGTTATAGGTGACTGGGGCTGGCTAGTATATCAACTTGGCTTTTATCAGAATCTCTTCTTACTCCTGCATCCTATTTCATTAGAAAGATTACATTTGATTGTGTACAGCAAAGCAGTCACAATGTGGATGTCTGGAAACTCAGGTTTGCCAAAGCCAAGTCTTATTTCTGTCCAATAAATATCATATTCATGCTGTCACGAGAGAAAATAAATAAAGTCTCCCTTGAAAGTTAGCTTATGCTTTTTCTACTTAGAGGAGGTGTTTTGGGAATAAGAATGCTAGAATTTTATATTTTAGACGTAAAAGAATTTATTCACTTTTGCTTTAAGTTTGGATCATTTTTCTTTTGGTTTAGTCTAATCCTGGATGATTCACAATTGGAGCAAAATGGATTTTTAATTTTTATGATAATTATTAGATTCTGAATCCTAAAGCAGGGTATGTTCCACATTTTCAGGGAACGTCCCATTTTACATTATTCTTCCGTTTTCATCATCAGCAAAATTAGAAAGACAAATACTGCCTGACTTCACTTGTTTGTAGAATCTAAAAAAGTTGGACTCATGTCAACAGAGAGTAAAATGGTGGTTACCAAGGGCAAGGGAGCAGAGGAAAAGGAAAGATGTCAGTCAAAGGGTACAAACTTTCAGTCACAAGATAAATAAATTCAGGGGACTATAGTTAACAATACTGTATTGTATACTTAAAATTTGCTTGAATGTTCTCACCAAAAACAGAATAAAACAAAAAGAGAAGCAATAACCTTGGATAATAAATATGTTAACTCATTTTATTGTAGTAAATCATTTCACTGTATACATGTATATCCAATCATTACATTGTATACACTGAACCCTTATAATTTTCACAAGTATATCTCAATAAAGCTGGAAATTTCAAGTAAATACAGTGCAAAAAATATCTTGGAAGGGTGACCAATATGTTTGCTATCTTAAGGATAATGATTTCACAGATTTATACGTATGTCAAAACATCAATTTGTATACTTTATTTTGTGCAGTTTATTGTATGTTAATTATATCTCAATGAAGCTTTAGAAAGTAACTACATAGCCAGTGTTTGGCATTCAAAATACATCTCATGGACAGTCTCATGTAACTGGAAATAGCACAAAGTTGATTTGTCGTATAACTGCCTCTTTTTTTTTTCACTTTTGTGGGGGAGGAAATGAGATGACACTTCACATATGTCCCTGCAAAAAAAAAACTGAGGCTGGAGCTACAGACTTCTCTCTGCCTGAATGCATAGAGTTTTGATAAGCAGCTGGAATGTGGATGTCATGCACTGTTTTCTTTGAACTTCAATGAACAAAGAATCATAATTTAAGAAGAGTATGCAAATTCAGCAATCATCCATCACATTTCCTGTGGGACGAGTAGGTGTTCAACCCATTACTGGGTGCAAAGGAAATACAACAAAAGTGTGCATCCTGGTGACTTGTCTTCAAGAACCACCACCGCATGGAGATTTGCTGATGACCAGCTTCTGCCAGTCACCAGGTTATACTGGGGGATGCAAAGAAAAATAGAATGCAGTTTATTTTCTGGAGAAGTGTGTACACGCTAAGCTATTTGAATGTTTTGGCAAAGCTCGAATTGCTAGCAGATGGAGCCCCTCGAGGGCACGATCTTACTTTCTTGCAAGAATGGAATGCTTCAAAATAATGTTTGAATTGTAAATCTCTTCGCAGGGCTGAAGAATATTTCATAGAGATGTGGATTCATAATAATAAAAGCTAGTAAGAAACTGATATGCAAACAAAAATTTTCAGCTCCTCTGTTCATTAAGGAACTATTTTGGTAGGCTAAAAAGATTAAGGGTGGAAATCCTAAATTATTGCTTCAGCACAGGCTACTTTGAAATCTCCTGTACTCCGAAGAGAAATCTTGATGTACTTTACTGCTGTGTAGTCTCCAATCTGTATTTCTCGATGGTAATTGTTGCTAAACTTTGCACAGTGGCTTTGTGGAATTACATCTTTCCTGAAAATGCATGATGTAATTGATCTTAGGAAATCTTCAGTTCCAGCTCGTAAATCTAGGATGTCTGTAATTTAAATTATGTTAAAAGCAAAAGTCTCGCCTCCCCTCCAAGGCTTTTATTTAATTCCAAGATCAGCACGTTTAATTGGAAAGAGATTTTAAAGATGAATCAAATAGTGTAAGGCTTAAGAGATTCTGGCACTGTAAGGGACTGTTTTTACATTTATTGCATGGATTCCTTTTTGTCCCCACAAGGGGTTACAACTGGTAGACCACAAATGAATCAGTCATTTTACCATATGCTCTCATTATTTATTATTAACACTTGCCCTTGGGTCTTGTAGACTAATAACAATTTCCTTAATGTATTTTATAAGTAAAGGAGATTGACTAGCTTTCCCCACCTCATTTTATGCAAATATATTAAATTATAAGCTCTGAAAAAAGCAGGGACGTGAGATCAGCTACTGTCTCTTTTGCTGAACAAATTAAAATGTAAGAAGTAGAGATGTTCTGTAACTATAAGATATAAAACCCTCTTTCTATTTTTCTTCTTTACTCCTAACATAACCAAGGCTGTAAAACATAAATAAGACCTTAAAGATGCTCTTGTTCAGCTCCTTCCATTGGAAAAGAAAATCATCAGGTCCATTCGGAGGAGTTAAAGTGACTTTCCCCCAATAACAAAATTAGCGTATGTGCTTGTATACCATATGTATATACATAGACATAAATATGTCTACATCTATATATAGCTATATCTACATATAGATATATAAATATATATCTAGATATGTGTGTGTGTGGTGTTAAATAATACTGTCTTTATTTGGTGTAACTCATGATATAAAGCATAATATTTGTTTCCTAAGTACATATAGGAGAACATTTAAGATTTCTATCAGAAAAAAATGAATATTTTTAATGTCTCTAATTAAATACCCACTTTTAAAAAGTGAATCAAATCTCTGGTGCTACTACTCTCTTAAAAACCAAGTCAACTTTTATTTGAAGTTCTAGTGAGTTTTATAGACAACCTTCTCACACTGGTCACGGGGTTTAGGGAAGACCTCAAGTTGTACCTGGCAAATAGGGTGATGATACAGCCCCATAATTCCATTACAAAACACAATCTGCCCCAAGAATGCAAGCTGGTTTTGTTAAATTATGGCTTGTACCCTGAAGCATTTGTTGACTATGCTCTTTCATGCAATGACCCTGGAGGAGGCATTAGTTGTTAACTTCTTTAAACTATAAAACGGGTGCAATAGCAATTTGTCGATAGATGCCTTCAGATAATAGGCAGAACTCACCATATTTTAATCATCCTATCTCAACTCTGAACATAACTTCAGTTTTTATACCAGTAGCAATGTTTAAAATGTCTTCCAAGAGCACTTGTAATTATTTTCTTTCTCAACTCAATTACAAAAATATTGTAACTCATACATTTCCACATGACTCAAAAAAGACATAAACACATTGTGACATTAAAGAGATTTGTTAAAGTTCTGGTAGGAGAGGAATTGCCATCATTTGACTTTCAGGTCAAGATACATATTGCATCATTGTAATACAAGATTTTATTTAGTTTTTTTTTTTTTTTTCCACACTATTTTTTACCCAGTTTTGATGCTGAGTAGAGGCTGTGCATTTCCCCTCCTTGAGGAGTTGTTAAGTTCATACAGCAACCCCTTTTCTTATGTGTCCTTCATGTTCCAGGCCATAAGGTACCCTTCCTAAAAGCCTATAAATAGGGACAACCCTATGCTGAGCTCAGGAAGTCATCAAACTAGCCAATCCGCAGGGAGCTCTGGAACCCAGTTAATCCCAGTCTGCTTGCCATAATTAAGCTTGCTGTCACCCTGCCCCAAGTGTGGCTCTGCATGGCCCTGTGTGGCAGCCTTCTCTCATATGTGGCTTCAAGTAACAAAGATCTCATCCATTCAAGTGTTGGACTCTGCCCTGCCATCCCCAGAACCGATAATTCTACAGAATATTTTACAATTACAAAACAATCAAGCTTAGAGGGATTGGTATTGCTTTAATCCAAACTTCCGTGTTAGTCAGGAGATGTGTATTTAAAGCATAGAATCTTACACAAAACTTGTACTCAATACATCTAAGTTGATTGCTTGAAAAATCATTAGGCACTAATTTACTTTCCCAACAGTGTAAAAGTGTTTCTGTTTCTCCACAGCCTTGCCAGCATCTGCTGTTTCTTGACATTTTAATAATACTGTTCTGACTGGCATGAGATGGTATCTCATTGTGGTTTTGATATGCATTTCTCTAATGATCAGTGATACTGAGATATATTTCATATGTTTCTTGGCCACACAAATGTCTTCTTTTAAGAATTTCCTGGATTTTATTTTTTTCTTGTAAATGTTTTTAAGTTCCTTGTGGATTCTGGATGTTACACATTTGTCATATGCATACATTGTAAAAATTGTATCCCATTCTGTAGGTTGTCTGTTCACTGTGATGATAGTTTCCTTTGCTGTGCAGAAGCTCTTTAGTTTAATTAGATTCCATGTGTCAATTTTTGCTTTTGTTGTAATTGTTTTTGGTGTTTTTATCACAAAATCTTTGCCCATGCTATGTCCTGAATGGTATTGCATACATTTTCTTCTAGAGTTTTTATAGTTTTGGGTGTTACATTTAAATCTTTAATCCATCTTGAGAGACCTAGAACCAGAAATACCATTGACTCAGCAATCCCATTACTGGGTGTGTACTCAAAGGAATGGAAATTATTCTATTGTAAAGATACATGCACGTGTATGTTCATTGCAGCTCTATTCACAATAGCAAAAACATGGAATCAACCCAAATGCCCATCGATGATAGAGTAGATAAAGAAAATGTGGTAATACACACCATGGAATACTATGCAGCCATAAAAAGGAAAGAGATCATGTCCTTTGCTAAGACATGGATGGAGCTGGAAGCCATTATACTCAGCTAACTATCACAGGAACAGAAAACCAAACACTGTATGTTCTCACGTATAAGTGGGAGGTGAACAGTGAGAACACACGGACACAGGGAGGGGAAAACACGCACACTGGGGCCAGTTTTGGGGGAAGGAGGAGGAAAAGCATCAGGATAAATAGTTAATGCATGCTGGGATTAATGCCTAGGTGAAGGGTTGACAGGTGCAGCAAACTACCATGGCACATGTTTACCTATGTAACAAACTTGCACATCCTGCACATGTGTCTCCGAACTTAAAATTAAACTAGATTTAAAAACAAAAAAAGAAAATATCACTAGGCAGACACACAGCCAAGTTATCAAGGAAGTTTCATTTATGTTTCATTTTGATTTTTGGTTTATAGAGTTATAAGACCATGATCTAGAGAAATAAATTCTATCTCATTGAAAATTACCTGCAGTTATTAGGCATGCAGTATATATTAATTCACTACATGGGGTCTTATTCCAAGACGTAGAATCACAGACTTGCTTGGAAGACACTTAAAGGCATACCTCTTTTTTTGTGCTTTGCAGATATGTTTAATGCAGATGAAATAGTTTTCTCTTGGAAGAGGATGCCATCTAGAACTTTCATAGCTGGACAGGAGAAATAAATGCTTGGCTTCAGAGCTTTGAAGGACAGGTTGACTGTCTGGTTAGGGGCTAACGCAGCTGGTGACTTAAGTTGAAGTCAAAGCTCATTGCCATTTTGAAAATCCTGGGGCTGCTAAACAATTACGCTAAGTCTTTCTGCCTGTGCTCTATCAATGGAAGAACAAAGCCTGGATGACAGCATATCAGTTTATAGTATGGTTTGCTGAATATGTTAAGCCTGCTGTTGAGACCTGCTGCTCATAAAAAAGATTCCTTTCAAAATATTACTGCTCATTGACAATGTACTTGGTCACCCAAGGACTCTAATGAAGATGTACAAGGAGATTAATGTTGTTTTCATGCTCGATAACATACATTCATTCTGCAGCCCATGAATCAAGAAGTAATGTTGACTTTCAAGTCTTATTATTTGAGAAATACATTTCATAACGCTAGAGCTGCTATAGATAGTGATTCCTTTGATGGATCTGGGAAAAGTACATTAAATAACTTCTGGAAAGGATTCTCAATTGTAGATGCCATTAAGAATATTCATGATTTGTGGGAGGAGGTCAAAATATCCACATTAACAGGTACTTGGAAGAAGTTGATGCCAATTTCTTTAACATAAATGATTTTGAGGGCTTCAAGACTTCAAGCCTTCCTTGGAAGATATAAATGCAAGTGTGATCGAAATGGCAAGAGAAGTAGGATCAGAAGTGGAGCCTGAAGATGGGGCTGAATTGCTGTAATATCGTGATCAGACTTGAACAAATGAGAAATTGCTTCTCATGGATGAGCAAAGAAGGTGGTTTCTTCAGAAAGAATCTACTCCTGGTGAAGATGCTGTGAACATTGTTGAAATTGTGGCAGGCCAGGTTTCCATTAGCAACCAGAAGAGTCAATTTCCACTAACCCTTTACTATAATTTTGATGAATGTGTAAGTTAAGTATTAAAGAACTGGAGTAACTGATACCTGAGTACAAGGGCTGGAATGCAAAAAACAAATCCATTAAGCCCTGCCTGGGTTTTCTCAGACCCTAAAGTCTGATTGAATAATAAAAGCATTCTTACACATACACCTTGTACCAGAGCCCAATTAAGATTAAGAAATTTTCCAAGACTCTAGAGAAAGGTTTCCAGACCTTAGACCCTAGTTAAAGATTAGCTATCGATTGAATGAAATTCCTGCTTGTAGGTGCACTCTCACATGGAGGCATAGAACTTAGGATTTATCTAAGCACTGAAAAAAAAAAAAAAAAAAAGCTTTTAACTTTGAATTGGTCTGTTGAGCTACTCTGACATTTCCCTGCAACTGGTTGCAGAAATAAACCCTTCTTTCCCAGTCCATCTGCATCTCGTTATTGGACTGCTAGAACAAGCAGCCTGGCACAAATCAATGGCAAAGCATTTAGAATATTCTATAAACTTAGTTGATAAAACAGTGGCAGATTTGGAGAAGACTGACTCCAATTTCAAAAATTTTGCTGTGGACAAAATGCTGTCAAGCAGCATGCATGCTATAGAAAAGTCTGTCCTGAGAAAAGGGGTCCGTTGATGTGACAAACTTCACTGTTGTCTTATTTTAAGAAATTGCCATAGCCAGCCGAGCCTTCAACAACCACCATGCCGATCAGTCAGCGGCCATCAACACTGAGGCAAGAACTTCCACCAGCAAAAGAATTAGAACTCCATGAAGGCTCAGATGACTCTTACCATTTTTGAGTCATAAAGTATTTTTTAAATTAAAGTATGTACAAATTTTAGACAATGTTATTGTGCTCAGTAAACTGTAGTATAGAGTAAACATAATTTTTATGTGCAGTAGGAAATCACGATGTTTATGTGACTCACTGGATTTCAATATTTATTTTGTATTTATTTTGGTGGTCTGGATATAAACCCACAGTGTCTCCAATGTATGCCTGCACTGGGTGCCTGTCATAGACCAGGCTACGTGTGAGTTACTGGATCTAGAAAGATGAAAGGCAAAGATCGTCTAAGACAAAGAGGAATAAACACACCCAAAATAGATTTCTTCTTGTGATGTCCAACTCAAACAAGTGAAAACTCTTTAGAGTAAAGAATTCAGCGAAGCAACATGGAATTGTAACCACAATTCCTGCACTCTGAGTGACCAGTTGCCATCAGGGGGTAATATTTTTCATGGGGAGCAAAGCCCTTCTTCCCGCATTTTCCTTAAGCACAAGGTAAAAGTCAATATATCGAGTTTGCCAGAAATACGATTTTATATAAAACTAAAATTCTACTGGATGAATTGCTTCTCTAACAGAATAGTTTGTTTTTTTTTTAACTTGAAATGCAAAGCTGCCAATAATTGCACAATGCTATGAGAAAGCTGATATTCCTTAACAAGAAACTGTAACCAAAACGCTTGTGTATATTTGGGATCCAATACGTTACAATCATTTGGTGGAACATCAATGAAACTATTTGACCAAGCACTGATTCTGAAGACTGCACATGAAAGCATCTTTCTCCTCCGAATCTCTGCAGACCCTTTTGAGGTTAAGTTTCTATTAACCTCAAAAGAGTACAGCAACTCTCCGGCAGGGATTTGCTCTGGGAATCCTGCCCTCTGCTCTACCTGCTGGAGTAAGTTGGAGGCTCCACCCTGCCATGTCAGAAGGTAGCCCCAGAGGCCAGCAATGCACTGGAAGCACCACAGAAAATCCTTGTCAGATATTCTGCTGGTAAGGGAACGTGTGAAGCATGGCTAAGTGCTCTCTGTAGAAATGTATCTGGTGCAAGCTCAGACGTTAAAGACACCCATATTTTAAGTTGTATAACAGTAGCAAAAATTATTTGATTGCCAAGGAAAAAATGCAATGTCCCAATAAAAGGAATTCCCCATTGTTCTGCTTAGGATCTTGATGTGTTCAGATCACAACAGTTGTGAGGAAAAGATGTGGAGAATTTAACTGTTCGGCAAACCTAGGTGATGAAAGAGAGATAAATGTGGGGTTCACAAGCAACCTGAGAGAGAAATAGAAGAGGTGAGATTGGGTCAATAAGTGGGGGAAAATAAGAAAGAAATCTGCTCTGCTGGGAGGGCACATCAGAAAAGGAGATACATTACTTTGAATGTGAGTTTCTTTACATTGCTCTTTCATAAGTGCCTATTCATCTGTTCTTTCCTCTGTTTTTTTCCTTCCCTGTAATTGCATCCCACTTCATCTTAAGTTTTTTAAATATATTCACAAATGGGTGATTAAGATGGATACCTTGTTCATTATTTTGCTTCTGTAGTGGAAATTAAACATGCTAATAATTGGAACTAAATAGAAATTATTAGTCAAACCTGACCTTTAAGCACTGAAGAATGGTTAGATGAAACAGGTAAGTAAATGAGGATATGTAGTGTGGAGCTTCACAGGCAGACAGCCCAGCCTCCCATTGCCTTGTCCCGAGACTTGGGCAAGTGCTTCCCCTCACACATTGATCAGTGAAAGTTTGCAAAGCCCCAGCACAGAGTTCATTGTTACACACTCTAAATGCCAACGGGAGGGAATGCAACAGAAAGGGAACAATTCATCCAGGTAAAAAACAATAATAATACCTTGGGAAACTCTAAAGCACATTGGAAATCTGGATAAATTGGACCTGTTTGCACACAATAGAAGCTTTTATTTAATCTTGGTTGAGATGTATTTGAGTGTAATTTGAGTGTAGGTGGAGAGAGTTTGATTCAATAGACATGCTTAAATTTTCCAAAACATACACATTTCTATGGCTGTATCAACTCATGTGTAAAGTGCCGTCTTTGAAAGTGAGAGTCCTCCAGGCCAGCTTGACCCCAGAGACGGGGCTTCTGAACTGTGGTCATCGTCCTTGCCTGTCATTTGCTGGGAAGCTGGGCGGGGATACAAGGAATGGGTTCTCCAAAACTGGGGACAAGTAGTGAAATATACATGCCTGAAGGAGCATTGGCCACAAGAGAGTTGTCACAGCTGGCCTTGAACAGCCTACAAAGGGGCCATTCCTATGGTTTCTAAATATATACATTTCGTATTACTTGTAGCTGCAGAGCGAAGGAGGAGATGTGATGCAGAGAGCAGAATGTGATCTTCGTGGGAGACCACAGGACCCTCCAGACTGAGCCCAGCTCTCCAGGGGCTCCCAGAGCAAAGTGACGCCTCTACCCAAATCGAAGCACAAATCTATGAGGCCAACAAGCCTGGACTTGGCTCTGGGCTGTGAGTGTTAATTTCAATAAGCCCTCAAAACAGTGTTATTTTTTTCTCTGGGTCTCTTTTTCCAATGAATGGTTGCTGGACACTAAAGGGACAGTTCCCAGGAAGTGGCTGGTTCCATATTGGCACATAAAAGAATTCTGACAACGTCTGTTTTCTTGCTTTCTGCCTCTTAGAAGACACAGAAGAGATCTACTAGAACCTTCTAGAAGGCTTGCATAAGATTTCTTTTGTTAACATTCTGTACTGTGTCTGATAAACATTCCATGAGTCCCTTCCCTAAACTGTCTTGGAAATGAGAGCTTTAGAATCGCAGGAGAATACCTAGGAAACTATTATACTTAGCAACTCTCAGTATACAAAAAGTTTTCTTAAACTTCATTCCTGTTCTCTCTTTTCGCTTAGATTAGTGGGGTTTTCTTAGTGTGAATAGTGACTAGCACCTTAGCTCAGAGGCATTAGCCTATTTATTTTGCCAGTGAGTTTCTGAACCCCACTCTGCCGGGTGCTTCTGAAGAGAAATTACGATCTTCCTACGGTGGACTCAGCTGTCACCAAGAAGCACCTCCCTTCTTCTCTTTCTGCACTCAGTTTCACAAACCTCACTGGGTTCTATAAGGTTCATTCTCTCCTAATCCATCAAGAGTTTTTCCATCTACTTCAATTCTATTGATTTCTATTAACTGTCCCCTAATTTATTTTCACATAAAACAATTTAGAGCCTGTTAGTCAACCAATTTGTAGTTGAAATTATAAGGTTGAAATTTGTGCTTTCCTGGTAAGCATATATATTTACATATATATATGTTTCTGGAAAAACATATATAACATACTATATACAAACATTTTTCTTCTTTTCAAATATTTACACATTGTATTAGGTCTTAATTTTTTATAATGCAACAGTTTATGACTGAGATGCTTGTCTCAGGCTTATACTCATCTAGAGAAGTTCTTTGTTTTGCTTACTGACATTTTTGTTACATATAATTGTAAGAAGATAAGGAGTATTGTATTTATCAGAACTCTTAGAATAGTGTCTTCGGAAAGTTGTGTATTCAGGTGAAGCAATGTTTTAAAAAAGCAGCTGGGTGGAGGTGAGAACCCAGAGGTTCGGTAGAGTCGATGCACTGCCTTCTTAGGTCAGCTCCATCAGGTGCTGACTGCAGCACTCGAGAAGGAGCAGCATTTTCCTGTGAAGTGGAGGAGAGGGACATGCTGTAGTTCTGCTTCAGAGAAAGAATGCCACCCCTCATCTAGGTCCCCAGAGAAGGATTAATTTGACTCAGCCCAACAGTGAGTCACTGGAAAGGGAGCTGCTCCTGAAGGATCAAGGATATGGGAACCACAGACGAGCAGAGGAGCTGTGCACACTGTAGAGGCAAGGTAGATGCAAGGTCTGGTGTGGGCTGTTAATGAGGCTTTGAGGAGAATGTCATGGCCCAGACATGAACTCTTCAGGTCCCCTCCATGAAAGACTCCAAGTCTGACTTCGGGGCATGTGGCTACCAGAAGACTCCTGAGATGGACTCCTTCAGGGTCTATCCCAGCTGCAAATAGTCACCTCACCTGACTGCACATCCTTGCCCAGAGCTTGCAGCTGGAGACAAAGGGAGTCCCAGTCACACCAACCTGGCTCAGGACACCCTGAAGAACACTAGTAGCTCCAAGGCTCCCAGTGGGGTTGGGTAAGGCTTTGTCCGTTTGGCATCATAGTTCGACTTGTCTCTCTCCCATCTTGCTTCCTCCCACTTCCTTTTCTGAATGTTGATCCCTAGAAAGCATCTCACTACCCAAAGTCCACCTCAGCATCAGTTTCCAGAGAATCCTATCTGTGAGAAAATAAATGTGTCTCCTGGGGATTTTATGTGGAACCTAGAGCAAAAGTCCCATACCCTTGATCCTTCAGGAACAGCTCTCTTTGTGGTGACGCTGTTGGGCTGAGTCAAATGAATTCTTCTCTGGGGACTGAGATGAGGGGTGACATTCTTTCTTGGAAGCAGAGCTGCAGACTAAGGTGCAGGTGGGATGGAGTTGGGGGGCTCATCAGCCTCTGTGTTACTAGCCCTGATTTACTTGTAAACTTACTGCCATGGAGCCTTCTTCTGGGGTTCTGCTTAAGTTTCTGTTTTATTTTATTTTATTTTATTTGAGCAGCAGCAAGATTTACTGTGAAGAGGGAAAGAACAAAGCTTCCATAGCACGGAAGGGGACCTGAGTGGGTTGCCCCTAAGTTTCATTTTTAAAAATCCCAGTAAGACATGAAACTGCGTTTTTTAAATATGGCATTATATTTGGAGCCGATGCAATCTTTCAGTTATTTGTTTAAAAATTTCAATTTCTATAACATTTCCAAACATTTCTGCCAGAAACAAGCAAAGCACCAGCTTTTCTGCCAATGATTAGGTCGCTTGGAGCAAAATGTCTCTTGGAAGATGGCCGATGGACAGTTACCTTATCTGTAATAGTGGTTTTTTTTTTTTTTCAGCCTCCATGTGTTCAATAGAGGATGGAGAATGAAAGCCATAAGGAAACGTTCCAATAACGCCATGATTACCTGTCTTTCTGAGACACTGCACTTGCTTCTAACTCTTAAGACCAATAGATACCTGACGAGCTGCTCTCTATGGGAAATGCCATTTCAGATTCCTCTGGGGTAGTCGTGGGATAGCCAAGGGAAGCTCAATGGATAAGCATGATGATGGTTCATAACCTCCAAGATCTCAGCATCTTCAGGCAGGGAAATAATCTTCATAAGTGACTCTGAGTCAAGGTAGTCAGAGATACAAATATTGTGCTATGAGGACCTGAAAGAAGCAAACAAATGTATCCCAACTAGAGAAATATAGTAACTATTAGCTCTTTGCAGAAATCTAGGTTTTTGTTTTGTATTGATTTATTGTAATTCCCAAACTATTAACTAGGAAACTTTGGACACCAGGGATATTTGGAATTTTGGCAATGGGCTCTGACCTGGAGTTTAGATTAATTTCTGAAGCCATCTCTTGGGACTTGATGTGGAAAAAGGGTAAAAATAAATCACTTTCCTTTGGGCACAATGGGAGTTAGGTAGAAAGGAGTCTTTGGAGAGTTTTTGGTCTAGGCTCAGAATTTAAACACAACCCTGTGATTTGGGGGACTCAGTAATTAATTTTCAGTGGTTATTGAAAGGGGCAGATGTCAGTGGCAATCCAGGTGGAAATGAAATATAGATGAAAAAAGTGAGGGGCTTATTTTCCTGATCCAAATCCACTGCCCAAGTAATCTATCTTCTGATAAAACAGCAGAGATTAAATTTTAAAAGGTTTTTAGGCAGCAAGAAAAATGAAAAATAGATCACATTTTGGTGCTTTAGAGAGTCTGAGGGCAAAAACATTTCTAGGTACATATAATTATGAATTTATTTTGACATTGATTTAAAATTACTATTGTGTAATGGAAAAGATTTTTGTGTTCTTTTTTAGCATCACATAGCATAAAAATAGACACATTATCATTGTCGCCAAGTATAAAATACCTGCAAAATGTTTAAGGAAAATATTTTGCTTTAAGGAAAAAGATATTTAATTATACTATATTGCAGTTAACCTTTGCCCTGTTCATTTATAAATATTTATTTCCTCTTAATCTTCTTTTTTGCTATCACCGGGCTAGAGGATATAAAATTGGATTATGGAAATTAGGGACCAGGTTATGCTGCTAATGCATAAGTGAGAGGACGCTGGGAAATGGAAGCTGGGAAATGGTGTTTCGCTTCAAAGCAAATTTCAGTCATCTGAATTCGGGGTGCCTTAAGAAAAGCCTGATGTGTTTCACCAGAAAAGGACGCTGATGGTGAGGTGGAAGGCTACACTCATGTTTCTACAACATTGTATTATGCAGCAGAAGATGCAAGATGTGTATATTTTTCAAATCAACAATAATATTTGTTTAAAGTCTTGCATTTTATATTGATTTGCTAGGGTAGCCGTAACAAAATATCACAGACTGGGTGGCTTTGAGGCAGAAGAATAGGGCCTGGAAGCCGGGAACCTAAGGATTTCCTAGAACTGAATCAAATAGAAACATTTCAGCTGTGACAGGAAATATCATCTTCATTTCCATAGGGCGGACATCTAGTAAATGATTTTGTAACTTTACTTCATCCTCTCCATTTACATAGGGCAGACACCTAGTAAATGACTTTGTAATGTTACTTCATCCTCTTCATTTACATAAGGTATACACCAGGCGGACACCTAGTAAATGACTTTGTAACTTTACTTCATCCTCTTTTATTTACATAAGGTGTAGACCAAGTAAATAACGTTTTAACTTCACTTTACCCTCTTCATTTACAGAGGAGTATACCAAGTAACCAGTGGAAATCTTAGAGGGTATTTAAACCCCAGAAAGCTCTGTAACCTGGCCCCTGAGCTCCTGTGCTTGGCCTGCTCCCACCCTGTGCAGTGTACTTTCACTTTCAATAAACGTCTGCTTTTGTTGTTTCATTCTTTCCTTGCTTTGTTTCTGCGTTTTGTCCAACTGTTGGTTCAAAACACCAAGAACCTGGACACCCTCCACTGGTAACAGCTTAACCAACAGATATCTGTTTTCTCACAGTTCTGGATACCGGAAGTCCCAGATCAAGGCGCTGACAGAGTTGGTTTCTTCCGCAGCCTCCCTCCCTGGATAATGATGACTGTCTTCTTTCTGTCCCTTCACAGTATCTGTCCTCTGTGTGTGTGCATCCCTGCTGTCTCTTTTTGTGTCTGAATGTCCTCTTTTTATGAGGACACCTGTCAAATTGGGTTAGGGCCCAGCCTAATGGACTCATTTTAGCTTCCTCACTCTTTAAAAACTCTGTCTCCAAATACAGCCACATTCCAAGGTACCAAGTGATAGGGCTTCAGCACATGATTTTGGAGGAAGCACAATTTAGCCTGTAACATCTCATCATTTTTCCCACTTACGTTGTCTTATTCGACTCCAATAAAATAGGTAGAGTAGGACTTACTCTTAATATAAATTATTATCATCTCTACTTTCAGATAAGGAAACAGATCAGAGAAGTTGCGGGCTCGTCTGAGCAAACTCAGGACCTCTGAGGCCACGTCTAACACCTCTAAGCAGCCTTGGAAATGGCACATTCTTTCATAGTTGTAACAAAACGGGACCCTAGTGAGGCATTTGCTATCTTCCTCAGGAGAACGAGGTGAGGCCTCCAGGACTGCACCATGATGACACTCTGTGAGCAAGGAGTTCCAGTACCAGACCTCGACCGAGGAGAAGGGACGGTGACTCTAAGAGATTTAGTTTTAAGTAAAATGCTGTCTTTAGTCACAGTGATTTAACACTTTTGTTTTTCTTTTCTTTTTCCTCTTTTTTTGTTATACTTCAAGTTCTGGGATACATGTGCCAAACATGGAGGTTTGTTACATAGGTATACATGTGCCATGGTGGTTTGTTCCACCCCGTAACCCTTCATCTACCTTAGGTATTTCTCCTAATGCTTTCTCTCCATTTGCCCCCCACCCCCCACAGGCCGCAGTGTGTGATGTTCCCCTCCCTGTGCCAATGTGTTCTCATTGTTCAACTCCCACTTATGAGTGAGAACATGCAGTGTTTGGTTTTCTGTTCCTGTGTTAGTTTGCTGAGAAAGACGGTTTCCAGCTTCATCCATGTCCCTGCAAAGGACATAAACTCATTATTTTTGATGGCTGTGTAGTATTCCATGGTGTATACGTGCCACTTTTTTTTATCTACTCTAACGTTGATGGGCATTTGGGTTGGTTCCAAGTCTTTGATATTATGAATAGTGCTGCAGTAAACATACGTGTGCGTGTGTCTTTATAGCAGAATGATTTGTAATCCTTTGGGTATATACCCAGTAATGGAATTGCTGGGTCAAATGGTATTTCTAGTTCTAGATCCTGGAGGAATTGCCACACTATCTTCCACAATGGTTGAACTAATTTACACTCCCACCAACAGTGTAAAAGCGTTCTTATTTCTCCACATCCTCTCCAGCATCTGTTGCTTCCTGACTTTTTAATGATCGCCATTCTAACTGGAATGAGGTGGCATCCCATTGTGGTTTTGATTTGCATTTCTCTGATGACCTGTGATGATGAGCTTTTTTTCATAGGTTTTCAGCCACATAAATGTCTTCTTTTGAAAAGTGTCTGTTCATATTCTTTGCCCACTTTTTGATGGAATTGTTTATTTCTTGTATTTATGTTCCTTGTAAATTCTGAATATCAACCCTCTGTCAGATGGACAGATTGTGAAACTTTTCTCCCATTCTGTAGCTTGCCAGTTCACTCTGATGATAGTTTCTTTTGCTGTGTGGAAGCTCTTTAGTTTAATGAGCTCCCATTTGTCAATTCTGGCTTCTGTTGCAGTTGCCTTTGGTGTTTTAGTCATGGAGTCTTTGCCCACGCCTATGTCCTGAATGGTGTTGCCTGGGTTTTCTTCTAGGATTTTTATGGTTTTAGGTCTTACATTTAAATATTTAATCCATCTTGAGTTAATTTTCGTTTAAGGTGTAAGGCAGGGCTCCAGTTTCAGTTTTCTGCATATGGCTAGCCAGTTTTCCCATCACTATTTATTAAATAGGGAGTCCTTTCCCTGTTGCTTGTTTTTATCAGGTTTGTCAAAGATCACATGGTTGTAGATGTGTGGCATTATTTCTGAGGCCTTTGTTCTGCTTCATTGGTCTATATGTCAGTTTTGTTACCAGTACCATGCGTTTTGGTTACCGTAGCCTTTTGGTATAGTTTGAAGTCAGGTAGCGTGCTACCTCCAGCTTTGTTATTTTTGCTTAGGATTGTCTTGGCTATACAGGCTCTTTTTTGGTCCCATGTGAAATTTAAAGTAGTTTTTTCTTATTCTCTGAAGAAAGCACACCAATGGGGCTTGACCCTTTATCCAATTTGCCACTCTTTGTCTTTTAATTGGGGCATTCATCCAGTTCATATTTAAGGTTAATATTGTTATGTGCAAATTTGATCCTGTCATGATGCTAGCTGGTTATTTTGCCCATTAGTTGGTGCAGTTTCTTCATAGTGTCAATGGTGTTTACAGTTTGGTTTGTTTTTGCAGTGGCTGGGACCAGTTTTTCCTTTCCACATTTTTTGCTTCCTTCCACATTTTGTTCTCTTGTAAGGCAGGTCTGGTGGTGACAAAATCCCTCAGCGTTTGCTTGTCTGTGAAGGGTTTTTTTTTTTTCTCTTTCATTTATGAAACTTAGTTTGGCTGGATATGAAATTCTGGGTTGAAAATTATTTACTTTAAGAATGTTGAATATTGGCCTCCACTCTCTTCTGGCTTGTACTATTTTTGCAGAGAGATCCACTGTTAGTCTGATGGGCTTCCCTTTGTGGGTAACCTGACCTTTCTCTGGCTGCCCTTGACACTTTTTCCTTCATTTCAACCTTGGTGAATCTGACACTTATGTGTCTTGGGGTTGCTCTTCTTGAGGAGTATATTTGTGGTGTTCTCTGTATTTCCAGAATTTGAAAGTTGGTCAAGTCTTGCCAGATTGGGGAAGTTCTACTGTATAATATACTGAAGAGTGTTTTCCAACTTGGTTCCATTCTCCCCGTCACTTTCAGGTACACCAATCAAATGTAGGTTTGGTCTTTTCACATAGTCCCATATTTCTTGGATGCTTTGTTCATTCCTTTTCATTCTTTTTTCTCTAATCTTGTTTTCAGACTTTATTTCATTAAGTTGACCTTCAATCTCTGATATCTTTTCTTCTGCTTGATCTACTTGGCTATTGATACTTACATATGCTTCACGAAATTCTCATGCTGTGTTTTTCAGCTCCATTAGGTCATTTATGTTCTTCTCTAAACTGGTTATTCTAGTTTGCAATTCCTCTAACCTTTTGTCAAGGTTTTTAGCTTCCTTGCATTGGGTTAGAACATGCTCCTTTAGTTCGGAGGAGTTTGTTATTACGCACCTTCCGAAGTCTACCTCTGTCAATTTAGCAAACTCATTCTCTGTTCAGTTTTGTTCCCTTGCTTGCAAGGAGTTGTGATCCTTTGGAGGAGAAGAGCCATTCTGGTTTTTGGAATTTTCAGCCTTTTTGTATTGGTTTTTCCTCATCTCCGTGGATTTATCTACCTTTAGTCTTTGCTGTTGGTGACCTTCAGATGGAGTTTTGACCTTCAGATGGTTGCCCTTTTTGTTCATGTTGATGCTATTGCTTTCTATTTGTTAGTTTTCCTTCTAACAGTCAGGCTCCACTTCTGCAGGTGTGCTGAAGGTTGCTTGGGGTCCACTCCAGACCCTGTTTGCCTGAGTATTACCAGCAGAGGCTGCAGAACAGTAAAGATTGCTGCCTGCTCCTTTCTCTGGAAGCTTCCTCCCAGAGGGGCACCCACCAGATGCCAGCCAGAACTCTCCTGTCTGAGGTGTCTGTTGACCCCTGCTGGGAGGTGTCTCCCCATCAGGAGGCACAAGGGTCAGGCACCCACTTGAGGAGGCAGTCTGTCTCTTAGCAGAGCTGGAGCACTATGCTGGGAGATCTGCTGCTCTCTTCAGAGCTGGCAGGCAGGAATATTTAAGTCTGCTGAAGCTGTGCCCACAGCTGCCCCTTCCAGCAGATACTTTGTCCCATGGAGATGGGATTTTTATCTTTAAGCCCTGACTTGGGCTGCTACCGTTCTTTAAGAGATGCCCTTCCCAGAGAGGAGAAATCTAGAGAAGCAGTCTGACTACAGCAGCTTTGTGGTGCTGTGGTGGGCTCTGCCCATTCGAAACTTTCTGATGGCTTTGTTTACACTGTGAGGGGAAAACCAGCTACGCAAGCCTCAGTAATGGTGATGCCCCTCCCCCCACCAAACTTGAGTGTCCCAGGTTGACTTCAGACTGCTGTGCTGGCAGCATGAATTTCAAGCCAGTGGATCTTAGCTTGTTCAGTTCCATGGGGGTGGGATCCACTGAGGAAGACCACTTGGCTCCCTGGCCTCAGCCCCCTTTCCAAGGGAGTGAGTGGTTCTGCCTTGCTGGCATTCAACGTGCCACTAGGTTATGAAAAAAACTCCTGAAGCTAGCTTGGTGTCTGCCCAAATGGCCACCCAGTTCTGTGCTTGAAACCCAAGGCCCTGGTGATGTAAGCACCTGAGGGAATCTCCTGGTCTGTGGGTTGCAAAGACCACGGAAAATGTGTAGCATCTGGGCCAGATAGCACCATCCCTCATGGTACGGTCCCTTAGAGGTTCCCTTGGCTAAGGGTGGAAGTTCCCCAATCCCTTGCATTTCCTGGGTGAAGCAATGCCCCACTCTGCTTCTGCTTCCCCTCCATGGGTTGTACCCACAGTCTAACCGGTCTCAATGAGATGAGCTGGGTAACTCAGTTAGAAATGGAGAAATCACCCGCTTATGCATTGGTTTCACTGGGAGCTGGAGACAGGAGCTGTTCCTATTTGGCCATCTTGCCCAGGAATCAATACCCTTGTTTTTCATGGAGATATTTTCTTTTTACTTCTTTCTCTTTGTTTTTATAAATTAATTTGGAGGAGTGAAGTAAAATGGATGTAAGAGGAAGATGGTGAGAGAAAGAAGGTCACTAACAACTGCCTTATTCGTCTCTCCTCAGAGGAATAAATTGCACTCCAGGAAACACCAGCTATATTTTATTTTGGCAATAAATACAGCAAATGAGCTTAGGTTTCTGCTATTGTTCGGTAACCCTATTTTTTAAAAAATTAAATAGAACTAATTTTAACTTGTTGTTCTTTATCTCAACATATTTCCTGCCCTATCTGAGCCTGCCCTGATTCATTATCTGCACACGTTTTATTTTTCCCATAGCATGCTATTCATCACTTGACCCTAGTACATTTCTTTCTGTGCTTGAAGGAACAAAACTGAATGTTAGAGGGAGAGAAAATTGGAAGAGCCCTGGCAACACAGGGTCCACTTCCTCAGACCTCACCTCCTCCAGTTCCTTTTTCTAGGTTGTAAACTGGTCCCACTCAATCTGCCAAAGGTGCATCAACTCACATAACTGTTTCATCCCTGGCTTTTTGTAACTAGAGTGTACATATTAAATATGCCTAAATGTGCATGATAGCGGTATTAGTCCGTTTTCACGCTGCTGTTAAAGACATACCCAATTGTGGGTAATTTATAAAGAAAAAGAGGTTTAATGGACTCACAGTTCCACGTGGCTTGGGAGGCCTCATGATCATAGCAGAAGGTAAAAGGCACCTCTTATATGGCAGCAGGCATAAGAGAATGAGAACCAAGTGAAAGGGGTTTCCCTTTATAAAATCATCTGATCTCATGAGGCTTATTCACTACCATGAGAATATTATGGGGGAAACTGTCCTCAAGCTTCAATTATCTTCCACTGGGTCCCTCCTACAACACACAGAAATTCTGGAAGCTATAATTCAAGATGAGATTTGAGTCAGAGGACACAGCCAAACCATATTATTTCGACCCTGGCCCCTCCCAAATCCTCATATTTCAAAACCAATTATGCCTTCCTAACAGTCCCCCAAATTCTTAACTCACTTCAGCATTAACTCAGAAATCCACAGTCCAAAGTCTATTCTGAGACAAGGAAAGTCCCTTCTGCCTATGAGCCTGTAAAATCAGAAGCAAGTTGGTTACTTCCTAGTTACAATGGGGGTACAGTCACTGGATAAATATATACATTCCAAATGGGAGACATTGGTCAAATCAGAGGGGCTAGAGGTCCCCATGCAAGTCCAAAATTCAGCAGGGCAGTCAAATCTTAAAGCTCCCAAATGATCTCCTTTGACTCCATGTCTCACATCGAGGTCAGCTGATGAAAGAGGAGGGTTCCTATGGTCTTGGACAGCTCTGACCCTGTGGCTTTGCAGGATACAGGGTCCCTCCTGGCTGCTTTCACAGGCTGGCGTTTTCTGTGGCTTTTCCAGGTGCATGGTGCAAGCTGTCAGTGGATCTGTTTTCTGGGGTCTGAAGGACAGTGGTCCTCTTCTCACAGCTCAGCTAGACAGTGCCCCAGTGGGGATTCTGTGTGGGGGCTTCATCACCACATTTCCTTTCCATATTGCCCTAGCAGAGGTTCTCCATAAGGGCTTTTCCCTGAAGCAAACTTCTGCCTGGACATCCTGGCATTTCCATACACTCTCTGAAATTTAGGTGGAAGTTTCCAAACCTCAGTTTTTGACTTCTGGGCATCCGCAGGTGCAACAACATGTGGAAGCTGCCAAGGCTTGGGGCTTGCATCCTCTAAAGCCACGGCCCAAGCTGTATCTTGACCCCTTTTAACAATGGCTAGATTGGCTGGGATGCAGGACACCAAGTCCCTAGGCTGCAGACAGCAGAGGGGCCCTGGGCCCAACCCAAGAAACCATTTTTTCTTCCTAGGCCTCCAGTCCTGTGATGGGAGAGGCTGTCACAATGGTCTCTGACATGCTCTGAAGACACTTTCTTTATTGTCTTGGTAATTAATATTCAGCTCCTCATTACTTATCTAAATTTTTGCAACCAGCTTGAATTTCTCCTCAGAAAATGGGTTTTTCTTTTCTGTCACATCACTGGGCTTCAAATTTTCTGAACTTTTATGCTCTGTTTCCATCTTAAAATGTAATGCCTTTAACAGTACCCAGGTCACCTATTCAATGCTTTGGTGTTTAGAAATTTCTTCTGTCAGATATCCTAAATCATCTCTCAAGTTCAAAGCTCCACAAGTATTTAGGGCAAAGGTGACATGCCTCCAGTGTCTTTGCTAAAACAAAGCAAGAATCACTTTTACTCCAGTTCCCAACAAGTTCCTAATCTCCATCTGAGACGACTTCAGCCTGGATTTCATTGTCCATATCATCATCAGCATTTTGGTCAAAGTCATTCAACAAGTCTCTAAGAAGTTCCAAACTTTTCCACATTTTCCTTTCTTCTTCTAAGCCCTCTAAAGCATTACAACTTCTGCCTGCCACCCTGTTCCAAAGTTGCCTCTCCACATTTTCAGGTATCTTTACAGTAATGCCCCATGCTACTGGTACCAATTTACTGTATTAGTTCATTTTCACACTGCTGATAAAGCTGTACCCAAGACTGAGTAATTTATAAAGAAAAAGAGGTTTAGTGGATTTGCACATGGCTGGGCAGGGCCTGCGGTGGGGGGGGCTCACAATCATGGTGGCAGGTGAAAGGCACATCTTACATGGCAGCAAGCAAGAGAGAATGAGACCCAAGCAAAAGGGATTCCCCCTTAAAAAACCATCAGATTTCATGAGACTTATTCATTACCATGACAACAGTATGGGGGAAACTGCCACCAAGATTCAATTAGCTCCCACTAGGTCCCTCCCACAACATGTGGGAAATATGGGAGCTACAATTCAAGATGAGATTTGGTGGGGACACAGTCAAAACATATCAATAGTCATTGTCAAGAATATTTTTATGAGAATATTAGGAAACTAAAACACTAGGAAAGGGGCATCGTTGTGATTACACTGCTGCTTTCTTTAACAATGAGTTGCCTTCCCATTTGTTGCAGGAAATGACAGGAGTCTCAAACTCACAGCAGATGTGTGGCTGGGAATGTGAAGGAGGGCTCCTGATACAAGTCATACCTGTGCAAATGCCTGAACATTAAAGCTCTGGTTCTTATCTGTAAATCGTAGATATGTAGAGGTTCTATATGTGTGTGTTTGGAATATGAGTTTGTTGGAAACTTTTTGGGAGTTTATTCATTTTTGATGAACCAGAAGCCTCAAACATGTACATTTTAATATATCTTAGTATGAAATACAACTTCTTTGTGATGAAAAATTAAAACTACCAAGTCTCCACATAAGTCTATGTATTCAAAACTTATAGAAATTTTTTTATTTTTAACTTTATGGATGCATAATACATGTACAAATTTATGGAATTTGTGTGATATTGTGGTACAAGCATACAATATGTAATAATCAAATCAGCATAATTGGGACACCTCAAACTTTCATTATTTATTTGAGTTGAGAACATTCCAAGTCTACTTCTTTAGTTATTTTGTAATATACAATAAATTATGATTAACCACTCACTCCGTTGTACTACTGAACACTAGATCTTCTTTCTTCTGTCTAACTGTATTTTTATGCCCGTTAACCAGTCACTTTTTATCATCCCCTCCCTGTTACCCTTTCCAGCCTCAAGTACCCACAGATCAACTCTCTACCTCCCTGTGATCCACATATTTTAGCTCCCACATGTAAGTGTGAACATTTGATACTTCTCTTTCTGCTCCTGGTTTATGTCACTTAACATAATGTCCTCCAGTTCTGTCCACATTGCTGCAAATGACAAAATTTTATTCTTTTTTATGGTTGAATAATATTTCCTCATGTGTATAGACCACATTTGCTTTATCCATTCCTCCACTGATGAACACCTGTGGATTCCATATGTTGGCTATCAGGCACAGTGCTGCAGGAAACATGGGGGTGGAACTATCTCTTCGAGATACTAACTTCCTTTCCTTTGGGTATCTACTCTGTAGTAAAATTGCTGGATCAGAAGGTAGTTCCATTTTTAGTTTTCTGAGGAACCTCCATACTATTTTCAGTAGTGGCTATACTTATTTACTTTCACACTACCACTGTAAAAGTCTTCCCTTATCTCTATATCCACTATTTTTTGTCTTTTTGGTAAAAGTCATTTTATCTGAAGTGAGATGATATCACAATCTGTAATTTTAAAATAAATGTTATACTGCTTCTCACTTGCCTTTACAGGAATAAATTCCAGGCTATCCTGTTTACAAGTTATGTTTCCAGTAATTACCATTACTTAGAAACTTGAATGCTTGAATCTTTTTTGGTGCTCCAAACTGTGAATTTTTTATTTAACATTTTTCAGCTAATTTTGAACAAGTTGCAAATAATATTTACAGCACTTATTTATAAATTGTATACAATTTAACCATATTTGACTCATTGTGATTATGAACATGTGTGAATTTACAGTTTCTAAAACCATGTATAGAATTATTTTAAATAAATTCTCCAAAGTATATTTAATCTGTTCTGAGTTAGGCTAGTTCCATGTGTTTTACTAAACGTTACTCACTGATGTGGATGAAAGTACATGACAATGGGAAAGAAAGAATAATGAAAAAGAGAAAAACACGAGACGTGTTTTGGGAGCTACAAATAGTTCTGTTGATCTTAAGACTAAATACCAGCAGGTATCCCTAGTGCTTTACTAAACCTAACTGACTGATTTGAATGAACGTACGTGATAATCAGAAGAAAGAATAATGAAGAACAGAAAAAATACAAGGCATGTTTTGGGAGTTACAAACAGTTCAGTTGATTTTAAGGTTAAATACCAATAGATATCCCTAGAGGAACCTGGCCTTTAATGTGCGCTGCAGACAGATTGTAAGTATTTTCCGCATTAGGTGTGTGAGTTTATTCTCAATTATAGAAACACTGAAAGTTTTTATTGGCAGGACTTGTTCACTCATTCATTCATTCAATAGCCATTTGTGGCCGGGTGCAGTGGCTCACACCTGTAATCCCCGCACTTTGGGAGGCTGAGGTGGGTGAATTACCTGAGGTCAGGAGTTCAAGTCCAGCCTGGCCAACATGGTGAAACCCCATCTCTACTAAAAATACAAAAATTAGCCAAGCATGGAGGCACACACCTGTAGTCCCAGCTACTACAGGTTGGGGGGCTGAGGCAAGAGAATCACTTGAACCCGAAAGACGGAGGTTGCAGTGAGCCGAAATCATGCCACTGCACTCCAGCCTCAGTGACAGAGCAAGACTCTGTCTCAAAAAAAAAAAAAAAAAAAAAAAAAGCCATTTGCTGAACATTCCTCTTTTTTTGACATCTAGGTACTTATTTATTTAAGTGACAAATAAAATTATATATCTTTTTATGTAAAACATTTTGTTTTGAAATATGTTTACATTGTGGAATGGCTAAATCAGGCTAGATAATGTATGCATTGCTTCACATGCTAATCATATTTTGGGGGTAAGAATACTTAAAATCTAGTCTCTCAGCAGTTTTCAAGAATACAATGCATTGTTACTAACCACAGCCCATATGCTGGGTAATGTTTCTCTTGAACTTACTGTTTCTGTCTAGCTGAAAGTTTGAATCCTTTGACCAACGTCGGCAGAGCAGTTCTTGTGTTATGAGCAGCAGGGAGGAAGGGAAGAAAGTCATAGTTCCTACTTGCATAAAACTCAGACACCAGAAGCAGAGACAGAAAGGTGAACACATCATGAACGCTCTTGTGCTCAGGGATACTAGAGAGACAAACAGGAGCGTTGGATGGATGGGGATGAACTTGCCAGGGCTCATCTGGATACCATGTATCCTGTGCTTTCTGGGGGCAGCCCTGACCCACGGCTTCATGTGTATTAAGTCACTCAGCCTGCAAAGGGCCCCATGACACAGACACCTGCACTGCCCTTGTTTCCTCGATGAGGAAATGAATGGTGCAGAGAGGCTGGGTGACTTGCCCAGGATCCCACAGGCGGTCAGCAGTGCAGATGGACTGTAAACATACAATGCACACTGTAGACCCCAGAGCCTCACTGTCTCACTGTTTTCGGTCTGTTTTTCTTTTGATAGCAAGTGATGGCTAAACTGCACACATTTCACTCATGTTCATATGGAAGCTATTGACTCTTTTTCTGGTAGATGTTTAAAACATGCTATAGTTTTCCAGTTGAAAACTAAGAAATACTTAGCATACATCCTTCAAAGTGGAATGGGAAAGGTTCCCTTGTCCCCCTGGCAGGGTGTGTGGTGGGGGTGGGGCTCTCTTCTTCAGGGTCCCACAGCTCAAACTTCTAGGGCAGCATACAGACGGGAAGACTGTGGGGCTCCAACCCCACAGCAGTCTCTAAGGGTGAATGTTTACAGCTCCTGAAGCCCCAGTGGGCGTGTGGTGCAGGGTGCTCTCTTAGTTTGCAGTCTATAGGCAGCTTGTATTAATCGGCTCAATTAGACACTCTACCTTGTCGGGAGGACAGAAGACTTTCTGTATCCCGGGTCCTTGCCCTGGTGTACTGGAAAAATTGGATCACACCTGGGCTTGGAGAATTCGTGCAAAGCTTTATCGAGTGGAAGTAGCTATCTGCAGATGGGGGAGCCAGAAGGGAGATGGTTTCCCTGGGATTGGGCTCTCGTCTGACCGCCCTGGCTCTCGTTCGACTGCCCCGGCCAATCTCTGCCTTGTGCCCCTGATCCGTAGCTGTCTATCGGTGTGCCCTTCCCCTGGCATGCCCCCTCGATGTCCTCTCGCTGTCCATCCGCTTGTGTCTTCTTCCGCTGATGCGCTTGCGCCTCTCGACTTCTGGCCGCCTCTGTGTCTGCCTTGCTGGGGTCTCCAGTTTTATAGGCCCAGGATGGGGGCATGGAGGGCCAGGGTGGTCTTGGACAATGCAACATTTGGGCGCCAAGGCAGAAGTGCCTGTCCTCACCTAGGTCCGTGGGGGTGGAGCCTTAGCCAGGGACTGTACCCTCCTTTACCCAGCACTTCCCTTCCCCACTTCCCTATCATTTAAAGGGACCACACTCTTCCCTTCTCAGCACTTCCATATCAAAAGTATAAAGGGTAACAGGTAGAATTAATACAGAAGAAGTTAATTTAAAAAAACTAAGAGCATACAAGTATTTGTGAGAAGCCCATGACAAATTGGTAAATTCATCCGAAAAATATACATTAATACCTTAAGCATAATTAGACTAATTATGCCTGTAAAGTCAAACATATTTTATTATATTCAGTAGGATAGCCTTTCAAGAAATATAGCTAAAATAAGAATTAAAATAGAAGAAAAAAAGAATACTATCCAAGAAATTTTAATCAGTTGATGATGCAACCTCTGAAATTTTTTTCCCTTTCAGTTTTGGTTTACTTGAAAAAAATTTATATGTTTATGGGATACAGAGTGATATTTCCATGCATGTATATGGTATGTGATGATCAAATCGGGGTAATTAGCATATTCATCACCTGATTATTCATCGTTTTTTGTGTTGCAAACAATCAAAATTCCCTCTTCCAGCCTCTTGAAAATATACACTGAATTGTCCTTAACCACAGTCTCCCTTCAGTGTTGCAGAGCACTAGAATGTATTCCTCCCATCCAGCTGTAA
The DNA here is from genome assembly GCF_003255815.1 of Theropithecus gelada. Classification (NCBI taxonomy): domain Eukaryota; kingdom Metazoa; phylum Chordata; class Mammalia; order Primates; family Cercopithecidae; genus Theropithecus; species Theropithecus gelada. Next base: position 7,881,999 of record NC_037673.1, on the reverse strand, counting down.
CTTTGTATCCATTGACCAACTTTCCCCCATCCTCCCCCCAAAACCTTTCCCAGTGGAGGTTTTTTATTTTAACATGGAAGTTTGAGAGGTACTGGTAAAGTTATTTGACTTTTTAATTTTTGATCATATATCCTAGAGCAGATGTCAACATCAATTCTTCAAAATCATTAATAAAAAATATCAGAATGGGTGTCAACTTCCCTTATTTTCAGCAGTACTTTTCTTCTTACGAACAGTTTTGGAAAAATTGAAACTTAAAGCTATTGGGAAGAAAAATCATTTCTCAATGATTATCAACTATCTTATAACTTTATCTCTCTAAAAAAAAAAAAAATCTGATTTTTTCTCCAGATTTTTACCTTATAGTAGAGGAAGGAGACATGTGGATCAGAAATTGGCCATAGTTCTTTTTAAAATGCCAACATTTCTACTGCAGAAACGAATTTCAATGAAATTGGTCCAGAGGGTGGGTGCTGAATCTGAGGGCAGTCACACTGCCTGAAAGTCCAAGGGTAGGGGAGAAGTTGTTGGATTTACAAAGTGTCTATTCCCAAGCTATCCCACCTTCGCCTCATGACTATCCCACTAGGTATGGAATTTCATTATCTCCATGTGACAGAGATGGAAAGAGAAATTTTGAAGGGTCAGGGTTGTGGGGCTCAGTAAGAGGCATGGAGACCAGAGACAGAGCTGTGGAAAGGAGCCTTCCAACAAAGACACCAGGTCATGGAATATGCTTGCAAAAGCTAAGTCAGCTCCCTGCATGCAGGCTGCAATGAAAATTGAACCACATGTTAAAGAACTTCTAGTTGGAAAAACTATTTCACTTTAAGATACCAATTAGATTTCATTTAGGATATCAATTACAAGAGTTTGAACATTCTTTTTGCAAAACCACATGTAGCTGACCTGTACTGAATTATAGGTTTAAAGAGAATTTCCAATCTCAGCCACTTTATAGAATATGTATTCTCTTTTTGCAGCCACAAATTGGACCTAAGCACAATGTTTAAAGGCCATTATCTGTTTGAACAACTCCATAAATATAAACCTCTATAATAGAGTACCATATAATTGGCTTCAAGGGAAGTAGTAGCTTTGGACAACTTTGGAATATGTTCTTTTTAAAATTGTTCTCTATTGAGAATATTTCCATTTACTCAGCCAAGTTTTTGTTCCATCTAGGATCGTTTTCTCAGAGACCTGCCACCTGCATAAGCCTTTGTTAAGCAGATTCAGAATCAAAAGGTGCTAAACAATTATGCAGGTGTTTATTCTACAGGAGACCTTGCTATACGTAGGTACCCTTTCTTCTGTCCTGTCTCATAAAAGTTTTTGTAATAAAAGTAATCTTTCTATAGTTGAGAATTGGCTATGTAGAACTTAGCATACGGTAACTTAGGTTACTTATAAGTTCCTTAACTTACAAAGGAAAGCATGTATGTGGGTATCCCTTTGACTGGGTTTGGTAAACTTATTTCAAGGACTCCTTTGATAACATTGTAGCAATTGTGCTTTCTGAACCTGAGAAAGTCTTAATATTTAAAAGGGGGGAATATTTAAAAACATTTGTTGAATATTGAATATTAAGGATCTTTGCTAATGGAGATGTCTGTATTCAGATAAAAAAACAGCAGAGGTTTTGTTTCATTGGGTGGAAAGTTATCATGTTGGAAATATTTGTTAAAGCTGAGCTTGGGCTTCTGCTGGGGATCTGCGATACCCAAGGGTTGCCCTTCATTTTCTATACTTTCGGGACATGTACAGCAGAGACACAGGGATATCCTGAAGATTATCATCGCAACTATGCACATCTGGTCATCAGGAGGGGACAGGAGCACCTCAGTTACTTCCCTTAGAAGAAGGCCCATGTCCAGGGAGTCAGTGTGGCGGGATGGCAGGTGTTATGGTTGAACTGTGTCTCTCCAAAATTCATATGTTGAATTGCCATCCCCAGGACCTTAGAATGTGACCTTATTTGGAAATTACGTCATTGAAGATGTCATTAGTAAGATGAGGTCATTAAGGTGGATTCTAATCCAGTATGACTAGTGCCCTTATTAAAAGGAGATATTTTTGGCTGAGCACAGTGGCTCGTGCCTATAATCCCAGCGACTTGGGAGGCTGAGGCAGGAGGATTGCTGGAGACCAGGAGTTCAAGACCAGCGTGAGAAATACAGTAAGATCTTGCCTCTAAAAAATAATAGTAATTAGCTGAGCATGGTGGTGTGCACCTGTAGTCCCAGCTACTCAGGGGCTGAGTGAGAGGACCAGTTGAGCCCAGGAGTTCAAGGCTGCAGTGGACTAACGAACTGGGATCATGCCCCTGCACTCCAGCCTGGATGACAGAGTGAGACTCCACTTCTAAAAAGGAAAAAAAAAGGGGAAATTCGTGCATAAAGACAGACAAATCCAGAGAGAGAACACCATGAGAACATGAAGGCAGGGATGCGGTGATCCTTCTGCCAGTCAGAGAACAGCAAAGATCGCCAGGAAACCAACAGAAGCGGGGAGAGAGGCAAGGACCAGTGTCTCCCTCACAGCCTCAGGAGGAACCAAACCTAGCGTCGTCTTTAGCTTGGACTCTGGCCTCCGGAACTGAACTGGGAGACAATGAATATCTGTTGTTTACACCACCCAGTCATGGGTGCCTTGTTAAGGCAGCACCAAGAGACCAATACATCACATCCCTATGGAACTCTTAGGCTTACTGGAAAAATAGATGTACCTCTTATTAGCCTCCCCTAACTATACAGAACAGGAGACTGGCTGCTTTTCAAAGCTAAATACCCTTAGCTTGAATTGGTTTGAACGAGGGCTGGGTGATCTCAGAGAACAATGGGATATTTTCGGGGAGATGGAGAAGGACCAGCTCCGGCTGTGTTGCTGCTCTGGGATCACAGGATTCACATAGTCGGCTCTGGACGACCTCAATTGTCATTGTATCTTTTTTCTTTTCAAAAAGTTCTTTCTTCTATTCCATCCCAGGCTTTTAAAAGCATCTGTCATGAGCCCCAGCAATGTTCTTTGTATTTAAATTCATCTTCCTAACTTTCTTTTGGAGAAGTGAATTGCTGTTCTTGCAAAGAATGGAAAGTATCACAAGTGCAGGAGGATTTTCTGTCCTCAGTTTTCCTGTCTCCCATCTCTTTCTCAGCTGTACCTTTCCCCTCAGGACCCGTGCACAGAGCTGCCCCCTTGGTCTTAGTCAAGTTTATTCAGGTTGAAGTTGTAGATGTTTGTCACCCCAGTGGGGTCATGAGCAGGGAAGGCCAGATCACAAATGTGTGTGACTTAGCACTAAGCCATGAGCTGGTCAGGGACTAGACGGGCAGCCTGGGAGCTCCGGGAGCAGGCAGTAGATGACTCAGGGGCAACAAAGACATGCACCAGGCAATGGGGAGATGGATCTCAGTGCAAAAGTGAAGGCAGAGAGAATGTCCCTAGTGTTCAAAGTTTTTAGACAGTAGCCCAGATGGAAAGTTGGGGAAAGATAGACCAAAGGGAAGTAAGTCTATGGGCCCCGTCTCTGACCACTGGAAAGTGAGCACCAGGAGTCAAGTGCAGCTTCCTCATAGAAGAGTGGAACGGGAGAGAGGAGGTGGCGGTGGAGGCAACATGGTAGCAGGGTGGTGGTCGTGGTTCATGCGCATGGGACAGTGGCAGAGTGGACACGTTGGGTGGAGGGTGTAGAATTCTGGTACAGTCATGAAAAAGATCAGAGATGGGCCTTATTTTTGTCTCCTTTTTAAAATAAATCCGAAGAGACTTTATTGTTATATAAATATAAAATATCATCTCATAGTACTCCTTTTAACTATTAAATTAAGATTTCCTGTATATACACGCTTATAAATTATGTTTGAAATTACTAAGAATTTTGTACATCAGCTAGTGCTTAATAAAAAGCACTACAGAAATTGCAGAATAAACATTATATTGCTTTTGTAGTTTTTCAACCTATGAAACAAGATAATGACTCATATCTGTGTATCACGATAAACACATTTTTTAATGTTAATAACGTTAAATGTTCTTAGATCCTTCACCTCCAAGAATTATAGGGATAATGACTTGCTATAGATTTTTGGACTTTAAAGATACTAGAGATTACAGAAAAATAAATGTTGGCTACTGAATAGAAGGACAGATATATTGTAAAGTATTAGGGAAGGCGGAAGACAAGCCTGTGACGAGGCAAAAGGCTAGGCCGAGCAGTCAGGTCATAAGGGATGATCAGGACACGCTGTAAGGCCTGAGGCAGAGCCAGTGAGCACGGACTCCAGGTGGCCGAAATTGCCCAACTCAGAGCACAGCTGTTCCACACACCAGCCAGGCCCTGTCTCCAGCTGCAAGAGCTTGGCCAACCAAAATAGGTCCCTAAGCTTCACCTTCTCCCTTCCCTTTCAGATTCTGCCATCCCTCCAGCCCTTCCTTAACTGATTCATTCACTTCCCTATTGTCTCTTTGTGTAATTTACTTCTTCCTTGATGTGAGGCTAAAGATACTAAATCAGCCCAATTTCACAGTTCAGGCCACTCATTCAAGTCACCTGAAGAACAGAAAGAGCGAGAGAGCAAGAAATAACTCATTCTCAGACCATGCCCCAGACCAAAACACCAGGATCTCTGTTGAGAACCACAGAGCGAAACCCTCTTATTTGAAAGTGTTTGAAAATCATTCACTATTTACAAAGTTCAAGGTCTTCATAAAGGAATTGCTGCCCTCAACAATTGAAAACACAGGCATCTATTAATTTACTCCTGGAAACTCCTAACCCACAGAACTCAAGTTGCCTCAAAAACCCTGTGGAGACATTATCTTTTGGGACCAGAGCGGTATCTTCCTCAATGATTTATCTGCACCTGCCTGAAACCTAGTAGAGATGCAACAGTTACTTTTAAATGAACAAATGAGTAAACATACCAAAGGAATATTTTGTAAAACACATTGCGGGTCATCAGCAGTGCCCTTTCCATCATGGGGAAAGCAGGTGAAACCCTCCTCCTCTGCCAGGTGTCCAGCAGGTGAGAGGGCGTGGGCAGGACACACTGGCCCAGTCCGTCCCAGGGGTGCACAGGGCAGAGGCGATTTTCGGGATCAGAATGTGCCACTGTTGCAAAAAGTAACTGTTATCTTAGGCCTTGAGAGTTGACACTCCATTTTGCAAACCCTGATTTCAAGAGGGGCAGATGAGAGTGTGGTTAGTTCAAGATTTATAAAAACTGCAGGAATCGGGCTTGGGGAAGGAGAGCAGACCAGGGCACAGAGGGTCGGGGGACAAAGTGCCCCAGGAGAGGCTGCTACCTCTTTCTTTTCAAAAGACCCAAACAAAAGAAAAGAAGCACGCACATGCTGTCAGGTGAGTAAGGACAGTGGATTCATTTTCAATGGCTGTTCTCACAAATTCCCACCAATGTAGGGGCTTAAAAATATATAAATTTACTGGTCGCGCATGGTGGCTCACGCCTGTGAGCACTTTGGGAGGCAGAGGCGGGTGGATCACTTCAGGTCAGGAGTTCGAGACCAGCCTGACCAACATAGTGAAATCCTATCTCTACTATAAATACAAAAATGAGTAAACATGCCGGGCATGGTGGCACAAGCCTGTAATACCAGCTACTCAGGAGGCTGAGACAGGAGAATTGCTTGAACCTGGGAAGTGGAGGTTGCAGTGAGCCGAGATTGCACCACTGTATTCCAGCCTGGGCAACAGAGCAAGATTCTGTCTGAAAATAATAATAATAATAATAATAACAATAATAATAATAAATAAAATAAATTTACTGTATTATAGTTCTGGAGGTTGGAAGCCTGGCATGGGTCTCACAGAGCTAAAGTAAAGATACCTTAATTTGGACAAAGACTTTTGTAAGGACAGTGAACACAATTTTCTTTCTCTCATTCAGCTCTTACGTTGGGCAGCCTGCTCAGATTTTCCCTCCTTCCTGGCAGTAGAAGCTTTTGTTCTCAACTAGTATCTCTCACTCTACCAACTACTAACTTCTCTGAGGTGTGTGGGCTTATTTTAAAAAGGGGTGCTGTTTGCATGTTTAGAGCTGGGTAATATCTTTCATAAGTCATGCGAACACAGCTTAAAGAAGACGACGTCAAAAATAGCCAAAAGTTCTGTGTGGATTAGAGTCAATTTCTTTCTGTGAGAATATCAAAGAAACCAACTGGCATTTTGTCACTCATTCAGTGTCAAAATATAGCCCGATTTGGGGTATCTTGTATGACAAGCAGCATGGCAAATGACACTGGATATGATCTGACTTGGTACATTTTTGGCATGAGAACATTATCAGCATCACTGCTGGAAAAAGCACAACCCCGCTATTTGCTAACAAAACAAGGTAATGCGTCAGGAACAGGTGACCTATCCTTACCTCCAAAACTCCGCTCCTCTTATAGCGTCTGCTGCCTCCGGGACTGGCTGTGCAATGTGGAAAATGATCTGTCCTGCCTCTTATCCGACTCGATAATGAAGACTAGGTAAGAGTAGGACGGTCAATTTTCAAAGGCAGGATGAGTCACGCTTGTGAGGCTACACAGTCGCAGAAGGTGTTTTGTATGGAACCAAATTCACTTTCAAAAACTGTCTCCCAGTGCAGAAGCACCTCCTCTCCTCACCCCTGCCATTGTTCACTGTCTTACAGGCATCTTTCTTCACCACTTCATCGTTTTCAAAAGAAGTTTAAAAAGAGACTCAGAATAAACCAAAATCAAACAAACACGCAAACACCTCACTTACACTGCAGTTAAATGACTGGAAAGTTACCTGCCTTCCTTGAAGTGGGAAGGTTGCCCCATGGAGCCTCACACTGGTCCTTCAGCGTCCCAGACACTCACATCGAAGAGAAAATGCAGTGGGGCTGGCAACGTAGTTCACAGTTTCATGTTTCAATGCCTTAGGCTGGTCTTCTGAACTTCCCAGCAAAGATAAAATGCTGTAAGTTCCCAGGAAGGTGCGGGAGCCACCCTTCGGCTTAGGAGACTTTGCAGCCTCTCCTTTAATTCAGGTAGAAAGCTCTCCTTATGCATGCTTATTCCAACTAGAAGGCAAAATGTGCACATGAACATGCGCCAAATAGACACACATACACATACATACCACATGCACACACACTAAACACACAGACACATCACACACAGACACACACCCTATNAGAAGGCCAGGAATATTAGAAAGAACCTTATAGGAAAGCGAAGTTGTCTTTCTTTACACTTCACCTGGTGTGAGTATCACCTTGGACCAGATAACCATGAGGAAGATGGCTTTAAAACAATCAAACACAGCTGCTATGGAAAACAGTATGGAGGTTTCTCAAAAAAATGAGACGAGAACTACATATAAGCCAGCAATTCCATGCTGGGTGTATATTCAAAGGAAGTGAAATCAGTGTTGCAAAAAGATATCTACCCTCCCATGTTCATTGTATTTTTCACTACAGCCAAGACGTGGAACCAACCCAAATGTCCATCAACAGAAGAATGAGCAAACAAAATGTGGTATATGCAAATAATAGTTAAATATGATTCAACCTTAAAAGAGAAGGAAATAGTGCCATTCATGACAATATGGATGCATCTGAACAACATTACATTAAGTAAAATAAACCAGTGACAGAAGGGCCAATGCTATGTGATTCTGCTTACACGAGGTATCTACAACAGTCAAACTCATAGAAACAAATCCATCCCTGAGTACCAGAGGCTCGAGGGAGGGGGACATTGTTGTTCAATTGGTGTAAAGTTCAGTCATTCAAGACAAATAAATTCTAGAGAGCTGCTACTTACAGGTCTCTACAGTTGTGTTTGTTCTTACACTGCTATAACAAAATAGCTGAGACTGGATAATTTATAAAGAAAAGAGGTTTAATAGGCTCACTGTTCCACAGGCTGTACAGGAAACATGGCTGGAGGCTTAAAACAACCACATGTTATGAAAACTCACTCACTATTGTGGCCAAAGGGGATGGTGCTCAACCATTCATGAGAACTCCACTCCCATGACCCAGCTGACTCCCACTAGGCCCCACCTTTAACACTGGGGATTACAATTTGACATGAAATTTGATGCAGACACAGTTCCAAACCATATCAATAGTTAAAAATACTGTACTGTGCTTTAAAATCGTAGCTCTCATGTTAAGTGTTCTTACCATAAAATTTTCTTTTTATGGTAAGGCACAAGAAACGTTTTGGAAGTGACAGACATGTCTATTACCTTGATTGTGGTAATGGTTTCAAAGGTGCAGGTGGATGTCCAAACTCATCAAATTTTATTCATTCATTTTATTCATTAAATATGCGTAGTTCTTTGTATATCACTTATACTTTGATAAAGCTGTTTTTAAAAATCGTATACCTCTATTTAAAAACCCATGTCACGTTTTCTTTCTAAGAAGAAAAAAACACAACTGAACACATTCTATATTCTGAAACCGGTTGCTTGAGGGATAGTGACATAGCATTGCAAATAAGATCTATCCCTTTCAGCTCAGGGGAAAAAGAAAATTATTCTACAGTTCATTCAAGGCCAGGGCCTCTTTCTCCTCCTGGGAACCCAGAGTAGAAGCAATATGGAATCATTCGATGCTGTCATTCAGAGAAAGCGTGCGAGGTGGATTTGTGCTGTCCCCAGGCTTTCCGCAGCAGTACGTACAGCACATATGCGGGGAGGGGCTGGAAAGGGCATGGGAAGCATGACACTGTTCCCTGCCATCAACACTTGTTAAAATCCTTTATAACTCATCTGTCAATCAATCAGAAATAGTCACAAACTAGATTTACAAGTCTCTCTAAGGTACATACATACAATTCTATCCAGTCTCCTGAGAATTTTACAACTTGTGTGGAGTCTTCAGGGAAAGGGACTCCAAATTTACCAGAAGCTGCTGGTAAAATTTGAAAATGAACATTTCCAAGCTGCATGTGGTTTTGGAAAGAAGGACTCCTCAGAATTGTTCCTTCTCTGTTATCTGTTTTGTTCCACAGTGGCTGGTTTTTATGCTTGGGGCAGACGTCCTGCTGCACAGTTGAAAATCAACAGTGGGAATCAGAACAGAGAGAATGCAGCCTCCCAGGCCCTGGGCCAGCACCGTCAAGCTTCTCCTCTCCTGCAAGGATGTGTCCCCAGCATCATCACTTCCTTCCAACCACTAAATCTCCAACATTTGAAAGAAATATAAAGGAACAGCCACAGATTCCAATTGGCCAAGAGTTGTCCAGTTCCTGGGATGATTTTGTACAGGGAGTGCATGGAATGTTGGCTCTGGTGGGCTTTTTTGCCTGATGGCCTCTCATTTTCTGTGTTCGTTCAGTACAGATGCAAGTGGATATTTTCAACTTACCCATGTGGATGACAAACTGTTAAATGATTATTTCCGGAAACACTTAATTTCCCTTCAAATTCCCCTGCTGGATATTGTTGTCTTTGCCTTTAGCAAATAAAGACTGTTTACTTCACAGCCATGATGGGAGCAGAAATTGAAGGCAGAAAATTCATCTGCATTGTCTGTCATTAAGTTCCTAGACTCCTCTTTCATGGCTTGGACACCTGCCCTGGGTAATGAAATGTCCTTTGTCTTATGTATTAGTCAATTCAGGCTGCCAAAACAAAATGCCACAGAGTGAGTGGATTAAACAACCAACATTTATTTCCGACAGCTCTAAAGGCTGGAAGTCTGAGGTCAGGGTTCCCACACGGCAGGGTTCTGATCGCTTGCAGATAGCTGCCTTCTCACTGTGTCCTCACATGGCAGAGCCAGGAAGCAGGCTCTCTGGTATCTCATCTTATAAGGGCACTAATCCCCTAATAAGGGCCCCATCCTCATGACCTCATCTAAACCTAATTACCTCCCGAAAGCCTCCTATGAACTGGATTCCTGCCCTCAACTTTGTATGTTTAAAACCTAACCCCCAGTGTAATGGCACTTGGAAATGGGACCTTTGGAAGGTAGTTAGGTCATAAGGGTGGAGCCCTCATGAATGGGATCAACACCCTTAGAGTAAGAGGCATCGGAGGACTTGCCCCTTTCTTTCTTTTCTTGGCCATGTGAGGATACACAGGAAGAACAGCCATCTGTGAACCAGGAAGTTGGCCCACACCAGACACCAGCCACTCGATCGTGAACTTGTCAGCCTCCAGAACCAGGAGAAATAAATGTTGTCGTTGTTTAAACCATCCAGTCTATGACATTTGTTAGAGCAGACCAAGGTGACTAGGACAGAATCCATGTCCAAATATCATCACACTAAATGTTAGGGCTTCAACATATGAATTCTTGAGAGGACATGTATTAGTCAGTTCTTGTATTGCTATAAAGAAACACCTGAGACTGGGTAATTTATAAATAAAAGTTTAATGGAATTGGCTCACAGTTCCATAGGCTGTATAGGAAGCATGTGCTGACATCTGCTTGGCTTCTGGAGAAGCCTCAGGAATCTTCCAATTATGGCAGAAGGTGAAGGGGGAAGGAGGCACCTTACATGGTGGGAGTAACAAGAGCAAGAGGTGGGGAGGTGCCACACACTTTTAAACAACCAGATCTCGTGGGAACCCACTCACTCTGATGAGGACAATACCAAGGTGGATGGTGCTAAACCATTCATGAAAACTCTGCCCCCATGATCCAGTTACCTCCCACCAAGCCCCATCTCCAGCATTAGAGATTACAATTTGACGTGAGATTTGGTGGGAACATATATTCAAACCACATCAGTACACAATTCAGTCCATAGCATCTTCCTACTTGAAAAATTGCTGTTTCTATTCACTGAGTTTAAGACGGTTAAAGATCATCTTTCTTTTGTAACTATTACCACTCTAGCCAGTAAGAACTGAGCTTTAAATACCGGAGAACATGACATCAACCTCTTTATTAGGACTTCCCTGGAGCATTCAGGGGCCTCCATCTTGCCAATGCCCCTGACTTTCTCATGAATTTATTTTCGTTGTTGCTCCATGATATGTACAGAATTAAAAGTAGACTTGCTCCAATAAAAGGGATTGTCTGTAAAATGATATGATTTATCTCAGTATAAAGATACAAGAGTGAGGAAATTAGGAAAACAAAATAAATTTTATCATTTGCTATTTCGTAACATTGAAGAATCCTAGCATGTAAAAGTGAACGTTTTGAATGGAGTTCCAACCTCTACTACCAGATAGTGTTATGGTTAGGGTTTGTGTCCCCACCCAAATCTCATCTTGAGTTGTAATTCCCGGGTGTTGAGGGAGCGACCTGGTGGGAAGTGATTGGCTCATGGGGGTGATTTCTCCCATGCTGTTCTCCTGATGGTGAGTTTTCATGAGATTTGATGGTTTTATAAGCATTTGACAGTTCCTCCTACACACAATCACACTCTCTCTCCTGCTGCCATGTAAGAAGTGACTGCTTCCCCTTCCACCATAATTATAAGTTTCCTGAGGCCTCCCCAGTCATGTGGCACTGTGAGTCAATTAAACTTCTATCCTTTATGTATTACCCAGTCTTGGGTATTTATTTATAGCAGTGTGAGAAGGGACTAATACAGATGGTTACCAAACCCAGACAGTTATTTCCAATGTAACTTACTGAAAACTGCTTAGAGGATGCTTAAGCCCAAACCATGAGTAATTTTTTAAGGGCTGATATGTGAGATGGGTAACAAAGGGGAGTTTAAAAGGATGAGTTGTCTCCAAGTGGAAAAAGTGGGCACACTCGCACTCTCACCTCCATCAAGAGAGGTCTGTTGTGAAGAATCCCTGTGGAGAGCCTGAGATGCCAGAGATCCTACCTCTGTAGGAAAGGGACCAGTGAATTAGGACAAAACTCCAAGGGCAGAGTTGGGCCAGCCCCATCACCAGGGAAGGTCAGAGCAAAGGATGCTCAAGAGATTCCCAAGAAGCAGCCAAGAGTCTCTGGGGTTTAAAAAAAAAAAAAAAAGAGGCATGGGATTGTCTTGGCTACCTTGAGGAGAGAATAGGCTCATCAGGGAGTCACCGAGAACATCACCACAATCCCACATCCCCAGGATTCAGACAGAGGATGGAAGAGAGTGCTCCACTCACAGCAAGTGGGCCCAGGTGAAAGGCACAGAAGGGTGGGCAGGACTGGGTTGCTGCTGTGGGTCCCACAAAACCCACAGAAAGATCAAAAATAATAGTCAGCTCAAAATACCATTTAGATTGAGAACTAAAGTCAAGGTAAGAAATTGTGAGTTGAACCCATTTAAGGAAGAAGTTGACCCTGGAGGTCTAGATGAAGAAATTGGGAGGCTGAGGAAGGACAGTGTAAACTTAGGGTTGGGTCTTTTGTTTCCCACCTGTATGAGACCCCAGCTGGGGCACAAGCATTTTAGCCTTATATCACAATCAAAATTTTGGACATTATAGTCCAAAGCCCCTGATGGGATTGGAAAGAAAGGAAACACTTTCCTTTGCTGAATGGAGACTGGGCCCCTAGCACAGCGCAGGGACTGCTGTCCAAGTGTACATCTCAGGGAGGACCTGGGAAGCCAGGCTGGGTTCGAGTCCTGTGTCTCTCATGATCCTGCACCCTGGCAGCTCCCTTGGACTGGGTGTCATCATCCCCAAGCAGCTGGACCCAGAATACCTGGGTTGGGCTAGGCCAGGAGAGAGCTGGGTTCAGGGATGCCCCCTTCCCAGAGCTCCCTGTAAAGCAGGAGGAGGTATGCGGGAAGGGCAGGGCAAGACCAGTGCCCCAGGATGCCTGGATCCCTCCCCACAAAGAGCAAAGAAGGGGGCTGAGTGTCAAGCCTTAAGAACCCAGTGAACTCCCTGGCATTTAATATCTTCAGTTTTTAGAGGGAGGTAAGGCACAGGTTTAGTTACTGAGATATCTGATATCCCTGTCTCTCCACAGGCCTCATTATGTGGGTGCACAGGTTTTCAGGAAGATTGAAAACATAATTGTACCACCTTTACTGAAATTATAAGCTAAATTTATGAGGTATCTAAATGTTTGTCATAAACAAGTCATTAGTTGACCCAAATGTTTTCCAGAGTCTGCTATAGAACAATCAGCAATTGGCTCTTAAATATATTTTTCATTTAGGCTTTTTAATTTTTATATAAAACATTTAAATTTGGATATGTGTTTATTTGTGTGCATGTGAAAGAAATAGAGATTGAAGGAGGAGAGAGAAAACATTCTTGTCTTACCTTCTCTTAAATACATTGTTCTGTGTGGTTTCTATCTGCCAGAGGGGATATTCTGCTGTTACTGTGGCAGGGGAAGAGGAAAATGCCTTTTGCATCTATTATTTCATTTCATTTCATCTTTATTTTATTTGTGAAGGAGTCATAGGAAAAATAAGAAAAGCAAAGACAACAGAGGCAACGGTCTGACATCTATCGGCTGTTCCACATCTAAAATGGGATGGCACTAAAGCAAGTTAGCAGTGCATTAAAGGAGGTGAACATCCAGGCATCAAGAACCTGTTTTCTCAAGAGATTGTGGATTGTGGGTTCTGGACATTAGGAAGGCTGCTCATGTTTCCAGGACACACAGCATGCCACAGTTCTTCAAGGGACTCCCATCCCCAATCCCACCCCCTGCCCCACAGCTCTGGCTCCGTCCTCAAGCTAATGCAGCCACAGTCGCCCCGGATGACACTTTCAGGTTCCTGGTGCTGTCCAAGATAAACACTGGCAATCTGACTACTCAGGTCTATGAAAAGTTTTCCCTTAGAAGTGAAGTGAACAAAATTCCCAATAGCATCCCTGTGGCAAATAAAATGGTGAGTTTCACTGGAATGAGTTTTTCTTAACGTGGTCTTTAGTGGGTCCTAAAAGACAGCTCTCTGGAAGCCAATCTGTGAGCACGTAAAATAATGTTAAATAAATAATACAGCACTGCAATGCTGGATTTAAATAAAGATAAATTTAAGTGCAAGGAAAAAGTAATTAGGTGCACTGCATATCTGTTACAGCCTCTTTCTTTATATCCAAGAGAGAAGTCTGAACATCACATTCAAAGTCAAAAAGTTAGAAAAGGTCAGGCAAGTTTGTGTGTGTTTAGCTCTTCTTATAGGTGTGCATTGGTATCTCATTATGGGTTTAATTTGTGTTTCCTTCAAGACTAATGATGTGGAACACCTTTTCATCTGTTTATTGGTTATCTAGTTATCTTTTTTTTTTTTTTTTTTTTTGAGACAAGGTCTTGCTCTGTCGCCCAGGCTGGAGTGCAGTGACACAGCAACCTCAGCCTCCTCCTGTGCTCAAGCAATCCTTCCGCCTCAGCCCCCAGAGTAGCTGGGTCCAGAAGCATATGCTGCATGCTCAGATAATATTTTTGGTAGAAATGGAGTCTCCCATGTTATCCAGGTTGGTCTTGAACTCCTGGGCTCAAGAATCCCTGCACCTCGGCCTCCCAAAGTGCTGGGATTATAGGCAGAAGCCACTGCACCTGTCCATATATCATCTTGAGTAAAGTGTCTGTTCACATGTTTTGCTCACTGTCTAATTGGGTTGTTTCCTTATTGTTGAGTTTTGAGAGTTCTTTGTACACTCTGAATACAAGTCCTTTGTCAGATACGTGACTTCAAATATTTGCTCCTGGTCCATGGCTTATCTTTTTATTTCTTAAGCAACTTAAATTATTTTAAAATTTTAAATTTGAGGTATAAGATGCATACAAAAAAATTGCACAATGCATAATTGTGCAGCTTAGTGAATTATTACAAAGTGATCACACCCAGGTCCCATCACCCAGGTTAAGAATAGAATAATTCTGGTACAACAATTGTCTCCCTCTTGATCTTCACTGAGTAGCTTCTTCTCTCTCTCTCCCTTAGGAAACTCCTGTTCTGTCTTCAGAGATCATAGACTAATTTTGCCTCTTAAAACTTTACGTAAGTGGTTTGTGTCCATCTTGTGTCTGAGATCTGCCTGGTGTTTTGTGTATGGAAATGATGGAAACCAGTTCCAGTTTGACTCACAGTAACTCCCTTGTACCTTTCTTACTCACTTACCTCCCTCCTCTGCTCCCAGGTTGCAGAGGACCCAATAGAGGACTTAGAGGCTGTAGGAAACAGTCTGGGACCCTAAATCACATCGAGGGCAATCACAACTGAACACTTGCACATGAGAAGTGACTTCAAGTGTGTTAAACTCCTGAGAACTGGGAGCTGCTCATCACAGCATTGAGGCTCTGCTCATGAGACAAACATGCTGTGTTGCAATCTCATATTATAGGAGGGTTTATGATATTTACACATTTTTAGTATTTCCTGATGGCTTTTCAAAGTAAAAGCATTATGTATTTTCTATATTTATCATCTAATATTCATCAATTTTATTTTCAAATGAGGAGATTCTCAGAACTGTAAATCAAATAGAAACTGGAAAACTCCCCAGAATTCGAAATGGAAATTGTGACTACTGAGGTAGATGAAAATGAAGCACTGCTTCAAGCTCTAGGAGCGCCTACAGTCTCCAGCCACTGAGCAGGTCACATTTCATGCTCCACCTCAAATCCCTTGGCCTGCTCTTTCCTTCTGGTCATTGCTGTACCTGGTGGTCTGGCAGCAACTTGTCTCCTTTCTACAGAGTATCCCTTGTCTCCTGCCCTGAGTTTCTCCTGCCACGGGAAAAGCCAGCCTACAATGGGATAAGACACTTTGTACAACCAAGAAGGGCACCCAGGTCAGACCACTTTAGACAGTCCGGACCCCAGCTGGCCCAGCAGCTGATCACCCAGGCATGAGAGTGCCCTGAACAAATCAAAAGAATCCCTCAAAGAAACTTAGCCAAAATTATGAATCCACAAAACCAAAGGTTAAATAAATAGTTCTTTTAAGCCACTACATTTTGGGTTGGCTTCCTATGCACGAGAAAGCGTCACACAGTTAGTTGCATTTTTTTCAATCCCCATAAGTAAAAGGGATGAAAATTCATTCTCATTTAAGATGAGCAGCTCCAGCCGTACATAATCACCCACTTACCTCAGACAAGGTTAATGACCCCGTCTTTCATCCATCTTCTCTGTAGAAACGTAGAGCATGGCCTTGATGGCCTCGATCTTTTACAGAAAGTCATGTTGAGCCACTGGACTGATGACACCGTGTTAGTCAGGTAAGAGAGCAGAATGCCTTGTGTGACCTAGTAAGTCACACGTCAAGAAGATGCAGGGGTTGGCCACATGGTTACGGTTTTAGAGGGCCATGTGTGTCAAGCAGCTTAAGACGACTTCTGTAATTTTTAAGTGCTAGTTATTGCAACTTGCATCCATTTGAACTGTATCTTTAGGGATTCCATTAGAGGCAGCATATGCCACATACTCATAAACTCCCCTTTTGTAGACATTGCAGCTGGTTACGGCTTTAAATACTGAATGTTGGTGGTAAACAGATCTGGATGGTACAAGAGGTGACCTGCAGCAGGTTCCCTTGGTACCCAGTATCACCGTCCTGTAACCCACCTTTGATTTCAACCACTGCCAAAGTAGGCAGTTTGATGCAAGTTTGGACTCACCTTGTATTTACAGGCCCCACTGCAAGTGCACCCCACACCTCTCCATTTCCGATCCAGGTCCTTCCCTGATGGTGTGGTGCCTGCTTGGCCCACGTGCAAATACAGCTCAGATGTTCAGCAGACCTCCTGAACTTCTGAGAACTCCTGGGGCAAACTGTCACCAACGGCCAGGGCAGCCAGGGGAAAATCGCTCCAGCCTGCCATTTTTCTAACAGGTAATTATGGTAGGCCTCTCTACTTCTCGGCAGATTCCAGTAGTAGTAATTCTTCAAGGAAAGTTTAAGCAGCTAGAGGAAAAAGGATTCTAAATGGTGTTAGAAAGTAAAAGACTTTTTTTTTTTTTTTTTGTATTTCACTTGTAATGCAAGCTCTTAATGGAAAGACATGTAATACACAGAAAAATGGATCAGTCACAGTGCCAGAGGAGTAACGTATTTTGTAACTTTTTATGCTACAAGTCTTTCTTGGGCACCTGAAATGCACAGGGCACTCACCTTCACACAGGAGATGCAACAACACACAAAACGAACCAAGACCTTGCCTCCAGCTCACAGATACTACAGGGAATAGCTTGGAAATTGGACTTTGGCTCAAGCCCTTAATTCAGAAAATATATTTTCAGTAAAGACAGTTGTATCGCTTAGGGAAAGGAATGGCCCATCTCATACTTTGCAGTCTTCAAATTCCAGTGTAAAATCATTGTTCAAAAAATTTGTTCTAAAGCAATGTGTTTTCATGATGTGTGCAGCACACAACTTTCAAACATCTTCTGGAAATACTTAAAGGTTGATTAAGAAAAATAAAAAGCTTAGTTTCTCATTGTTACTAAGTTACCCATGTTCTTTTTCATCTGGATTTACCAAAAAATATTTTTTAAAAAAATCCTGGATACCATAAAATGGCAAGGCTTTTCATTTTTCTTTTTCTTTTTTAACTTTTATTTTATGTTCGGGGGTACATGTGAAGGTTTGTTACATAGGCAAACTCATGTCGCAGGGTTTGTTGTACAGATTATTTCATGACCTAGGAATTAAGCCCAGTATCCAATAGTTATTTTTGCTTCTCCTCTCCCTCCTCCCACTCTCCATCCTCAAGTGGGCCCAGTGTCTGTTGTTTTCTTCTTTGCTTTCATAAGTTCTCATCGTTTAGCTTTCATTTATAAGTGAGAACATGCGGTATTTGGTTTTCTGTTCCTGCGTTAGTGTGGTAAGGATCATAGCCTCATAGCTTCTAGTTCTTTTTTTTTTTTTTTTTTTTTTTTGAGAGGGAGTTTCACTATTTTTGCTCAGGCTGGATTACAGTGGTGCGATCTCAGCTCACTGCAACTTCCACCTCCCAGGTTCAAGCAACTCTCCTGCCTCAGCCTCCCAAGTAGCTTGGATTACAGGTGTCCACCACCATGCCCAGCTATTTTTTCATATTTTTAGTAGAGACGGGGTTTCACTATGTTGACCAGGCTGGTCTTGAACTCCTGACCTCAGGGGATCCACCCACTCGGCCCCCAAAGTGTTGGGATTACATTCATGAGCCACTATGCCCGGCCTAGTTCATTTTTTTAAATTGCTTTTATTATGAAACATTGAATCATACACAGCAACATAGAAAATGTATTATTAATCCCCATGCATTTAATAACTGGTCCAATAGTAATGGTCATCTTTGCTTCATCTATACTCCTCTCCCTTCACTTCGGGGATGTATTTCAAGAAATGAAATCTTTGGATAATGCTTGACACACATGGTGACATTTTTGGTGAATAATTGCCAAATTTCTCCCAAGTTCGTTTTTACCTACTGATGCTCTCACAGATAACACAGGAAATTTCTTTTTTTCAAAGTATTAAGACAATATATTAGAAGAACTGAAAGTCGTCACTGCAACCATAGTCAACATTTATTTAAAATAACCCCAAATGTGTAAAGGAAATAAATCATAAGAATCACGACTGTTGATCTTGCATTAATGACATTTAGCTTAGAACTCATTTGTACTTTCTTGAAAACAAGCAAGAAACAGCACATTACCACATGGAAAATATGTTTTAACACCGTTTTTGTCCTACTTGAGAATTATCCTACCCATAAAAGAGTCACAGAGGGCAAAAGGGCATCCTGAGATTTTTCCAGTCTAACATAAACTGCATGTGAGCCAACAAAAGCACACACATTAAGTAAGCGGAAGTTCCTTTAGTTTTGGCTGGAATTATATCAAGTGGAAATGGTAAGGAGGACAGCTTCCTTCTGATGGGACCTCGTAACTGGCCATTGATCATAAAGCAATTTCTGAGACCATATTAGGACAAAGAATCCCAGGCAGTTAAAAGATAGGGGGGGTTGGGGGTTATTGGTTTAAAGCTCACCAATATGTTCTTTAAACAAAAGAATCCCCACTGCCCAAAGTGGAGAGTGTGTTTTTCAATGAAATATTACAGCTGTCAGTGCAGCCCACTTTCCGTTCTTGGCCCTTTCAATACTCCTCACTAAAAGTGCTAAACATATTTATAGCAATGAGATTAACTCAAATCCAGGCACCCAGAATTTGAGGCTGAGCTTTATTTACCTCAGAACAATGTTTGCAAGTCCCTCCATATATCAATGAGGTAAGCATTCGCAAAATCAGACAGCAAGAAGGAAAGGCTGCTGTAGCTGAAAAATTAGGAAGAATAAGGAAAGGCTACTGCAGCCCCAGTTCCATTAGCAAGGTCAAAGGAAAATGGTCAGATCCAGTTTAACTTGGTCACATTTTTTTTTCATTTGAATAAATTAATTTTGATTGGTTAGATTGTTTAAGAGGAAGAGACCTTATCCACAAGGTCTTATACATCTTTGTACTCCCTTTCCCAATAAAGAATTTGGTAACTATTCTGAATGAGTTTATTTTTAAAATTATTTTTGATCTGATCATTGCTGTTGATATTTCTTTAATCACACAGTTAGAAAACACTGCTTAAATCTCTCATTTGTTTTAATAGCTTATATACTCTTATTTTCTATGTAGCCAATCATATTTTCTGCAATTAGCCAATATATTTACATCTATTTTATATTTTTGATCTTATTGCACAAGATAAGAACTTTATACACGTTGTTGAAAGGTAGTGGTGATTCTGACTTTAAATTTAATGGGAATGATCTTAGCGGTTTAATGCTGTGCATATTATTCATTTTAGTTTTTGGTAGTCACATTGCTACAATTAGAAAAGTCCTTTACTATTTCTAGTTTGTTAAGAAATTTGTCAATTCTGATGGTTGCTGAATGTTATTTTTCTGTATATTTTAGATGATCTTTTCTCTCATTTAATTAATGTAAATAGTAATATTAAACTTAAAACATTCTAGTGATCTTGGAAAAAGCCCTAATTAATCATATTTTATTTTAAATGCATTCCTGGGTTTGATTTATGATGATTTTATTTATTATTTTAAATTTGTTATGTTTATACATAAAAGTGGCCTATATTTTTTCTTTTATTTTTGCTATCAAGATTATAAAAATAACTCATAAAATGAGTTCAGTAACTTTCCCTAATTTTCTTTGTACTGATTATATATTTTAAGGATTACATGCACCCTGAATTTTATACTGATATGGTTTGGATTTGTGTCCCCATCCAAATCTCATGTCAAATTGGAGGAGGGACCTGGTGGGAGGTGTTTGGATCATGGGGGTGGATTTCTCTCATGCTGTTCTCATGATAGTGAGTGAGTTCTCATGACATCTGATGGTTTAACGTGTGTGACACTTCACCCTTTGCTCTCTCTCTCTCTCCTGCTCTTCCATAGTAAAGATGTGCCTGCTTCCCCTTTGCCTTTTGCCATAACTGCACATTTCCTGATGCCTTCCAGTCACGCTTCCGGTTAAGCCTGTGGAAATATGAGTCAGTTAAACCTCTTTTCTTTATAAATTACCCAGTCTAAGGTAGTTCTTTACAGCAGTGTGAAATGGACTAATACACACAATTTTCTGTGAAACTTTTCTTGTAGTTTCCAGGGTGTGAAGATTTTACCAAGATTGATATGGAATTTTATAGGATACTACTTCTTAGTCAACTTAGACGCTGGTGTTATGTTTCTCCTTTAATCTGTTATTTGACTGGTTATAGATGTTCTTGCCTCCCTTTTTAAAAATTTTTCAAGTTTAGTTTAACAACTGAAAATGTTTTAAAAAAGGGAAGCAAGAATATCTATAACCTGTCAAATAACAGATTAAAAGAGGAGTATAATTTTTTTAACTTGCTGGCATTAGTTTACTAAAATTATGTTTAGAATTTTAATATTCCTATACACACAAAAGGTTGGGCTATGGTTTTATTTCCAGCACATATTTTTGGCTTGGTATCAATATTTTAAAAGCCTCTTTTTTTAATTTCCTGACTGATATAACAGAACTGTTGAAGTGCATATTTACAGTATAATACTGATAGGGGCACCAGTACCCTTCTTTCATGGAACATGTCTCAGGATTCCTGATTCAGGGAGAGTGCAAATTACCAACACTGGTCTAGAGGAGCTGCTATCCTGTGGGGGTGACATATAGGTATACATATATACCCGTACACACACACACACACACACACACACATACACGTATGTAAATATATAAAAAGAGATTTAGTATAAGGAATTAGTTCACACAATTTTGGTGGCTGGAAATTTCCAAATCTGCAGTGTGCCTGTTCAAGTCCTGGTCTGAAGGTTGTCAGGAGGTGGAATTTTGTGTTCAGTCCTTCCAATGGTTGAATGAGGTCCATCCACATTATGTAGGGCAATCTGCTTCACTATTCTACCAATTTAAACATTATTTTTATCCATAAAACACCTTCACAACAACACCTAGAATAATGTTTGGCAAAATATCTGGGCACTCTGTGGCCCAGTCAAGTTGACACATAAAATTAATCACTTCATTTACTGCATTATGCATTGACACATTTTTACTACCACGTATCAGAAGAAACATTGAGTAAAAGTCGGGAGACCTGAGATCTGGTACCAGTTTTATCATTTATGAGCAGTGATTTTATGTAATCTTTGAAGGTCTCTGAGCCTTGGTTTCTACATCTATAAAAGGAATAAAATAGTTTTCATTTTTACCCCATACAGAGATTGAGTGTAAATCCAAAATTGCTTAGTAAATTCTATTACAATGGTAATGATAGGTTGTTACTGATTACTTAGGACATTTGCTAATAAATTTACAATCTGCATGTTAATACCATGTAGACAAGTTAGTTTTGTTGTATTCTCAGATCATGAAGTATCCTTTGTTACAAGCCAGTCAACTTAAAACTGGACCCACAGAACTCAGGTTTGTGGTTTCCTTTGAATGAACATAGAAATTGACACTGACCAGTCTTAAAACTTGAGAAAGTTATAGTTGTTTTATCAGAGTTCCCTTCTCAGGAAACCAATCATCAGACCTCCTAGATAATATCAAGGAATTAAAACTCAGCATCTGGACAATGAGGAACCAGGCTCCTCACCCATCACGGTTGCCTAACCAACCACCTGCTTCCTGTTGACCAATTTCTCTCCTTTATCGTGCCCCCCATCCTGTTTTCCTGTATGTAGTTACATTTCTGCTCAATATAGACTCCTAATTTTAGTTGATCAGGGAGATGGATTTGAGACTCATCTCCCATCTCCTCGGTTGCAGCACCTGAATAAAGCCTTCTTTTTTTAACAATACTCATTGGCTCAGTGATTGGCTCATGGCCACTGTCCTACTAAAATGAAACTAAATTTATTGAAGAAGTTTATGTGAAAAATGTGTGCCAGATTCAGCAGTCCCAAGATTACTAATGATGCTACTTCACATATAAAGTCAGCAATGGACAGAAACTCCTATAACCACTAGGGCAGGATTGCTTCTGCATGACAAGCATCAGGTTTTACCTCTTCCATAATAAAAACAGAGTGGGTAAAATTTTCTGTACGATATTTGTCTTTCTGTTTGTGATTTGTATTATTTGTATCTTTAACTCAACAAAATCTTTGCTCTTGTACATTCATTTATTATCTGTGGCTTTAATGAACTCTGTGTTAATGGAGTCTTACAGTAAAAGCATCATGCACTACTTTGAACAGTGAGAGGTAAAAGGTGGAAAATAATTAGCATCTATTTTAGGGCTGGTGGTCCATCAGCGTCAACAGGAAGAGAGGGGAGCAGAAACAAAGTAATGAGGAAAGGACTTTGCCCAGTAGGATGCAGACTTAATTAATTCACCCCAAGTTAATCTGAAAAGAGTGGAAAATGAATTCAAGAATAAGAACATGTTCACATTACTGTGTGTATATTTTACTAAGCTTATTTTATCAGAAATTTCGTCTTAACCCTTTGGGACACTACCTCTAACTTATTTTAATGTAGATGCTGTATAAACTCAAAGCCAATTTATTTAAAGATATACAGTTGTTTACTTATGTTTAATAAATTCCGTCATTCATTTTACTAAGAACTAAATGCTGATGTTACTCATAGAAAATTACAATAAAATAGAGGAGAAAGACTTGCAAGTAAACATTGTTGTACAATAATAATGTCAACTTCATTTTTGTTGATTTGCCAAGAAAATCCACATGTAACTTTCAGTCAAGTTTATTTTTTAATTAACCACTTTTGTAACTCCTTAAAGTAATTATATTTCCAGTTAGGGCCATGGGATAACAGTTGGATTTAAAGCTATGTGTATTTCAAATAGCTCTGAGCAACTAAGAGAAATATAGATGGTGTCCCATTGATTCTAAAGAGAAGAAAAGCTAATTTAACTATTGAGCACTACATACAGATTTGTAGTTGCATTTGTGAACTTTTGTGAGCAACAAACTTCTGAAAATGACACAACCAAAAACAGTATCAGAGTAAAAAGATAAAGTCATTTATCATGACTTCCTAGTGTTAGAAGCCCTAGGAAATCCAACAGACTCTTAGCGCTTCTTTTCATCTGGATTCCTGACCCCGAGCACTTTACCACAGCCCCTACTTGTGTGCAGGCCTCTTTATTAGGGCTATGCTGGCACAAGAGGCTGAGCAACGGACCAACATGCAGTAAGTTAGCCCTCAGCCCACGGTACAGTTGTTTAATGGGAAGCAAAGGTGGTGTAAACACAACTGAACCAAATGGTGACAGACCTGGGTGATCATACTGACTCCTCTTTCAGCTGTGTGACTTTGGGGATGCCCCTTAACCTTTCTTAAATAATTCCCCAATCTGTGTTGGGAAGACTACTAAACTCTGTAGAATTTTTAATATAAAATCTTTTGGGGCCTTCACAAACTGTGACTAAAAGCACTTGTAACTAGGCCCCGGGACGTGTCCACCTGTTCCCAGCTCCTGACCATGCTGATCCCTGGGGGTAGGGGTGCTGCAGTCACTGGAGGGCAGTGGGAGACTGAGCCTGAACCCAGGACACCAGGAGTCCCACTTCCTTCCACCAAGGCAGCCTTCCACGGGTGCGATTTACATAGTGAAATCTGTGCAAGATTTTGCTTAAAAAGGAAAGCTGATTAGAAAATCTTTTCTCTGCTGACACAAGTCACTACAGAATTTCAACAATTAGCTGTGTGATTTTAAAATACATAAACATTTGAGAAACAAAATCCGAACATCATCTCATGTGTTGACTTTTCAGTAAAATGTATTCACAGGCTTCTGGAGGCTCACTGCCACAGTCACCTCTTACTGTCTCCCAGTCCATGATGGGCTGATGGATGCAAGGCCGTGGCCTGCTGGGATCCACAGGAAATGCACCATCAGTGACAGGTCCGCCAGGTGCTTCACTGCCTGCCTTGGTCTGCGGGACACTAACAGTAGACAAGCACTCATCATCTCCCACCCAAGAGAGGACCTGGCTGGGCTCAAATTCTAGGCTGAGAAAGTTTACTTAGTATAAAAAAGGAAAGACAGAGATAGCGACAGAAGAGAAAGACAGATTAAATATACTTGCAATCAGAATATTTAAATATTTCATACGCTGGAAAGGTTACCTAACTTTGAAGACCATATAATATTCTCTCTTTCTCTGCCCGCCATTGCAAATATTAGAACAGATATGGTACACACCCTTAAATATCATATGGCATTTTTCAACATGTCATCAAGATGTTATGTGGTGTGGGGATCCAAAAATATAGGAGACCACTGCTCCCCACCTTGCAGACTTCAAAATAGTCCTCTTGGTTTTTCTGAAGAGATGGGAATTTGGGCTTCCGCTTTAAGATAACCATGGGGAAAAGAACCTCTTCCCCTCAGGTTTCTCACTTACGATGCTGTTTACATCGACTCCTTACCAGGACCACTGTCATGCCTGGGGAACCCTAGCAATGCCTTGACCCTGAGGGACTGAGAAGTGTCAGGGTCACTGTGTGGGCAGTCACTAGTCTATGGGCCTTGGTCACTGTAGAATGTTGTTCTACAATTGGCATTGACCAAACTTGTTCAATCCTGGAAAGCCTGGCATTGTGACTTGACTAGTTGTGTTGTGTGGTTATCTTGCTGCACAAAGCTGCCTGGGTCCCTCCCTCAGATATTTGGGGTTTGTGATGCTGCCCCTTTTGCTATTTGTGGATTCTGCTTTCCAGGCTATGTAGGGACTTTGCCTGCTATGTTCCAGAAAACTCACATAAACAGCCAGGGTTCCCCTCTCAGCAGCACTTCTCTGAGGGATGTAATTCATGATGCAATCTCCCACGTTTATAAGTTCCCCTAAGCCCCCAGTCACCTGCAGCCACTCAGTCAAGCACTTCTGGGCCACCTTCGGATGTGTTTGGGTGAGTGACTCACCGTGAGCACTGCAAAGCTTGTGCAGTACTAGCTCAGAAGTGCTGTGGTTTTCAGTGCCTATTGAGCTAACAGGAAGCTGACAAGCAGCATTTACTTGGTGAGTCTTTATCTGTTAAACATTGTTGAGTCAACATAAATGCTTGACAGTAAAGACAGATACAGTTGGATAGTTTGCAGGCATTCTAGTCCCTGAAAACAAATCCTGGCTTGTCCTTAGAACTAGAATTCAACTATAGACCATGTGGAAACAAAGTCTCTTACCCATAATTCTAGAGACTCAGTAGGGAACACACCCCCGTTTTGAAGTGCTTTGAAGTTTTTGCTCTCTGTCTCTTACCTTCTGGTTCCCAATTCCAGTTCTCTGGAGATGCAATTGCCCTTAACATGGCACATCACTTCCTGGATTCTACCAATAGGAGTTTTGTTTTTGTTTTTCTTTTTTGTTTGAAATGGAGTCTTACTCTGTTGCCCAGGTTGGAGTGCAGTGGCACAGTCTCGACTCACTGCAGCCTCTGCCTCCCAGATTCCAGTGAATCTCCTGCCTCAGGCTCCTGTGTAGCTGGGATTACAGGTGCACGCCAGCACGCCTGGCTAATTTTTATATTTTTAGTAGAATCAGGGTTTCGCCATGTTGGCCAGACTGGTCTCTAACTCCTGACCTCAGGTGATCTACCCGCCCCCGCCTCCCAAGATAGTTTTAATAGGTTATCTTTCTGGTATATGAGTGAGTAAGATTATAGGATTTTGAATTAAAGAGACCCAGGTTTGAATCTTAACTTTCAGAATGAACTCTTTGACTATCAATAAATCATTTAAGCTTTTCAAGTTTAGTTTCTTCCCTTGTAAAATGGTGATAACAATACATGTCTATAACGCTGTTTCAGGGCTTAAAAGAAAACATAGAATTAGGAATTTCAGCTTCATGACAGAACCATCATTGATGTTCAAACAGTAACTATCGTTAATATTAGTTAAATATTTCTTTATTATTTCATTAATTATTCCTTAAATAATATTTCTTGCTAAGGGAAGGAAGAACTTGGACAGAATACCGGGCCATTACTGCTTATTTTGATGGGATTATTGAATTTCAATCTTTCTACCCATTTACCAATTAAAAAAGCAATCTTTCAGTCATTTTGACGTATACTGTAGTGATACAGTGTAACGATTTTTCTCCCGTTAGTGGCCAACTCCCCACAACTGGAAACAAACCTCTCTGCTCCAAGAAGGTCTTGCTGGCCATGAGACCGCGTGTTCACTGCAGCTTGTTAGAGAGACCCGAGCTTGTTAACCTCATTGGATTTAGACAGCGCAATGGCAATGCTCCTCAACCTTTCTGTCATTATCACCCCACTAATGAGATATTTTAGACCCTTCTTCTCAGATCGCTCCCTATCTACATACAAATTCAGATATATACTGTGCATTTGTGTGTGTATATGTATATATAGGGGTATATGTATCTATCTAATCGCTCCCTATCTACATACAAATTCAGATATATACTGTGCATCTGTGTGTGTATATGTATATATAGGGATATATGTATCTATCTAATCGCTCCCTATCTACATACAAATTCAGATATATACTGGGCATTTTTGTGTGTATATGTATATATAGGGGTATATGTATCTATCTATATGTGTGTATATTATATATAGTATACATGTATACACATATATATCCATATATATGCATATATAAACATACATACATATATATATATCTGTGCTTTGTGTGTAAAAAAGTAAGTGTTTTTGTCCCCATCAATTTCAATTCCCTTGGGGCAGTATCGTCCTGCAGAGGTATCCAGCTGGTATGGTGAGCCTCTCTCCAAGATAGAGCAACTTTGACTGAGTGGTGGCTGTAGGAAGAGCTGAGTCAATGGTAAATGCAGGGATCTCTATGAAAAGACTTTCTTAAAAGTTTAAGGACAAGCTGGGCACTCCCAGGCTTCCCACGAGGGGGCAATGAAAATAGAAAGTACCTTGTGTGACCCATCTATTGTGCCTGAGAAGGATGGTGCCTTTTAATTAAACAAATTACTAAAAATGCTTAAAGGTTAAATGGAAGGTGTCTGAGCAAGATATGGACCTTATCAGCATGGTGCATGGAGAAGTTCCTCTATGGCAGGATGTTTGTGAACTTAGATTGCATAGATGTGGAGAGTAAAGATTGCTCTAGGGACCTTGGTAATAGAGAGAATAAATATCTAGCAAGAGAAATAGAAGGAAAGCAAGAATTATCAAAGGTGCATACAGAAGGATGGAGATACGAGAAAAGATGACTGAGGCTAGAACCTGGAGCTGAATCCCCGAGAAACGTGTGCATTATTTATACACTAAGGAAGTCAGAAAGAATGTTCAGTTTAGTAGAGAAGATGATGAATTTTAGCTACTCTTTTGATTTATTTACTTGAACTTCAGCACTTAATATATCTAAACATATCTGTGTACATGTAAGCCACATTTTCCACTTAAAATAAAAATATTTAAATTATGTTTTAATTATGAGGCTTAAAAAATTGATGATAAATATTTTCATAAGATAATAATCTTCTTTATCCTTCAAAAATAGATATCAATTGTCATTTGAAATGTAACGTTTTAACATGCATTTTCCTAGGAGAGAGGACCTCCAACATGGTGGAACTGCATTTGTGGAATCATCCTAATGATTAGTGCTAACTAGACTTGTGATTTCACCATGATATCTGAGATCTAAGTAAGCAAAATTTCTTTGTAAAAATAATCATTTAGGTGTCTGTAGTCAACATGTTTCTAATAGAAATTGTCAGGATTGTTCAAGTCTGTTCTGAATGCAAGCTGTTTCCTTCCACATACCGATAATAATCTCAGATGCCCCTGCGGGGTAAAGAAAATTCTCTTCCACCACTGCACATTCATGAAAATCATGTCCTATGAGAGTCAGCTAAAGAGGTTAGAAAGAAAATGTCCAGAGCAAAAGATAAACATGATGGACATAGTAGAGACATAATAGCCTGGATCCACATGCAGATCTTCCTTCGCACAGAGCTGGGCAATGTGTGCTCTGGACTTACTCTGTTACCATTAAGAACCCCGAGCAATGGGTAAGTCACAAAGCTGCTGTGGACTTCATTATACTGGGTTTCTTTGTTATAATCATACTTTTTCTTCACTGTGGACCTAGCCAATCGTGTTTATTCAAGGGAAAATTTGTATTCAATGTAGTAGAAGTATTGCCACAGAGAGGTAAGCTCCTTATGGGAAGCTGTAGCAATTCAAAGATAGCTACTGCCAGAGCCTAAACTCAGGAAACCAGGCATGTGGTGCATAGATTAAAATAGAAAAATAACGTAGATCTCTTAGTTTGGCAATACATCTGCTAGGAATTCATTCATTAATTACATAGACTCAAAATCCATTCTAGTGTCACAAATCCACACGAGTTCTTTGGGTCCCCAATTGCTAAACTAACTGCAGGATGCTGGCATGACGACTGGTTGCATTTTCAAGATGGCTTTCTGTGTTGCACGTTTCAGCAAAAGCCAGATGCTGTTGGTTTTGCTCATAGGATGGAATTCCAATCTGCTCACTCTGGCAGGGATATTCACACAACAGATGCAAAGAACTTAATCATAGCTCAAGGGAAAAATATATATATATGGCTCCTACTGAATCTTGCTTAGCTCTTAACTTTCTCTTGGAATCCAGACTTGCCCAATCTCTGATATTTGTGAAGGAATTTTTAAGTGCAGAATAATTTGATATAGGGACGTTTCTTAAAATGATCTTGAGATACCCTATTTTATCAAATCCTTAGGGGAGATAACCATATCTCATCAGACAAAGTGTGTATTATTTTTGTATTGATTCAAATAAATGAATTATATAACATTAAAAAAATTCTTATTATGTTTCCACATGTTTCAGGATAAAGGAAAAATAAGCATCATTCTTTTCTCCCATTTAGGCTTCCACACTTAAACATTAAAAACTAAGAGTGACACAGATTTTCAATGGTAGCAATGGCTACCACTGAATCACAATGAAGTTCCAACAAAATAGAACCTCTATTGAACTTCAATAGAGGTTCAATTTTTTATAATATGTAATTTTATATATTATAAAATGCTTCATATTCTATTCTGTAATTATTATTTCAACTTTTGCAGTATAGTTTGAATTAGTTATATTTTATTTCATTTAACTCCATTGTATTGGGGGCCATCTATTTTATTCTTAAGTCTAGAGCACCTAATGTAGAGCTTTGTACAGACATATGTGAGAGTCAAAATTTAATGAAATTAAAACCTCATATTAGATAAAATAATTGTAAAGAGGAAAGCATAAAATATGATTCTTGCCTTCAAGGATCTCACAGCTGTAAAGTGGGATGTGTACATTCATGGTCTCTGAAGGGTCTTACTTATTAGTATAAGATTCATTTCTTGCATCCTGCAGTCACTCAAAGCCCAGACTGGTAAACTTGGGCCCACAGGTTATATCCTGTACAAGTTCTATAAGTGTACAATTTGTGAGCTAAGAATGATTTACATTGTAAAGAATTCTTTATAAAAACAAATACTATGCAACAGAGATCCACATGGCCTGAAAGTCTGAAAATATTTACTCCTATCTTTCACAAAAAGTTTCCTTCGTTCTGACTTTGATGATTAGGTTTACTCTTTATTACTTGATATGACACAGTTCCCTGTTCAGAATGTGTGCTAATCAACTTTATACTTTTATGCTGATTCCAAAGCAAAGCCAACAATCTTAACATTTGTCGATTAAAGGAACAAACAAAAAAAAAGTCATTTTTAAAAAATACACCTTCCCAAAAGCAACACAACTCACTTCTTTCCACATAATATGGGCAAGACCCAATGGCCACACTTGGATGAGAGGGCTGGTGGATGCAGTCCCTGGCTGGACCACTAGGGGTGCTCCTCACTCTGGGCAGAGGGCACAAGCACCTGGGAAGCACCCAGCCTTCTCTGCACCTGTGTAATGGTACACAAAAGGCCTGACTTCTGAGTAGCGATTTTCAATTAACAATGCATCAGATCTCACTCCATCCCAGCACCCCGCTGAAACCTCCAGTGCAGATATTTTAATAAAATAAGACACACAAGAACAGGGAAAATGAGAGACAGAAACCAACAAACAAAACATGTGAGCAGAATACATTGATTATGTGATAGCTGGCTTTAAAACCTGAGAAGACCAAACCTTGACCTTGTAGTGAGAATACAAAGGATCCTTCAAACAAGGCAGGAATTATTGGTTCCAGCTTCCTCTGGAAATAGGGTGAAAGGGTATGTGTTGGAATGTCCGTTCGACTTTCCACAATGGCTCTGCATAAGAGGAACCAACAGAGATCCCTTCCTGAGACCAAAGGACGCAAAAGCTAGGCAGCTACCAAAGATTTCAGAGGAGGAAACAGGTAAGGGCCAGAGATGTCAGATGATTTCTCCCATTTACTATTTGTCTTTTTCCTTTCTTACTACCTTCTTTGTTTGCTTATTATAGTAGTTGCTTTAGGATATATAGTAGTATATATCACAGGCACCCTTCAAGTGATATATTGCCCCTTCATACAGTACAAAAACCTCACAACAATATACTTCCATTCCTTTTCTCCTGGCCTTTCTTTAGTCCTTACTGTCTTCTTTTTTCATCCAAATCTTCTTCCTGACTGTTGACCCTATTGAACACAGTAGCCCCAAGTCTATCACCACATGCTGGGCTATGAGATGTCAGTGCCCTCCAGCCAAAGGCCTCCGAGAGCTCACCTGCACTTAAGTAAGTTGGGTTTCTCATTTGTCACCATGAGGGAGTGCACACATACCGTGGAGAATTGCCAGATGTCCCAGTAAAGGGTGTTAGAAAGAACCTATTGTAGGATGTGGGCTTTGGCTGGTGATTTTGAAAGGGTTTAGTGAAGTAGAGAATTGGTCTCTGTTGGCTGCAGTCAAGAAGGGAAGGTCATTCTATGATTGGTACCTCAATAAATGTTACGTATGGGAGGGCATTCTAGATGTTAAAGCTGTAATTAATAATAAAATAAAGCAGCCACTCGTATTAGCCGAGGAAGGGAGATTTTTGTATTTTGCAGCTCGGATGATATGCATGTTTTGTGTCTATTTAGGCATGATTATGGAATGGTCTGTTTGTTTGCTATCTTTGTTGTTGTTGTGTCTTGATCTATCATAGTCACAGAGTGATTTTGTCTCATATTAATGTTCTGTGAAATCCTTTATGTTCAACAGGAAAGCACCAACGCACAGCCATGAGTGCCACACCAGCTCATACAAACACCAAGATCTGCCTGATAATGCCAGGGCATGCCTGGGTGTCAGATGTTGCTCTGCTTTTCTGGGGAATTGCAGAATTCCAGTATGAACTTCTTCACCAGCCCCCAAGCAGCCTAGCCTCAGCAGCAGATGTGCTTGGCTGCTCAGGTTGACTGATGGGTATCTCCTCCTATGTTCTAGTTTCCCTTTAGACTTTCATTTCTCCAGCTTCTCCCCTAATTGTGCCAATTTGGTTTCTATAATGAATCCCTCATCCCATTACTCATAGTGGTGCTGCTCCCCTATTTAAACACTAACTGACACCAGGACTCAAATAAGGAAGACAAATTAAATTATGTTTAAGAAGCAAATAGATCCCTGGGTCCCCTTCTTCACATCTGCACACTGAGAAGCTGTCCTTCTCAATCACAGCAGAATGATGGAGGTCCATGCTCTTGAAAAGGCAAAACAGAGCGTCTTTGGACTGGGGAATCTCAGAGATATTTGAGGGCAGAGCAACTTTCTAGAAACAGTAGAATTATTTTAAAATATGTGAATTGAATGCTGAGGTCACCAGTCCCCTTTCTCTACTTTCCAAATTTTACAACCACACAAGGTGCACCTGCTAGGAAGAAGGCTGGGGTGACTCTAAATTCTGACGAAAAGTTGACAACAGGGGATCAATGTTTGAAGCTTAAAATGATCACAAATGATGACAATCATTATGCCCATGTGATGCATTGATTCCACAATCACTAGGAATTAGTCTTCTTTATTCCTGAAGAGAATTGTATTCCCTATATTCAGAATATAGAAGTACTGTTATCTTCTCTCAAAGTACTTTGGCTGAAATAAATACAGCCACTCCAGCTGTATTTTGGTTTGCATTATCATGGTATACTTTTTCCTATCGATTTTTATGGAAAATTTAATTTTTTTGCAAGTAGCATATCATTGAGTCTTACTTTTTAATTCAATTTGGCTATTTTTTCCTTTAATTTCAGTGTTTCAACTACTTACATTTAATTGATGTAGTTATGTTGATCTGTCATATTTATTTTCTATTTTTCCCATCTACTATTTGTCTTTTTCCTCCTTTACTACCTTCTTTGTTTGCTTATTTAGTAGCTCCTTTAGGATATATAGTAGCATACATCACAGACATACGTCAAGTTATATATTGCCCCTTCATATAGTACAAAAACCTCACAACAGTGTTATTTATTTTCTCCTGGTCTTTATTCCATTGTTGTTATACACTTTAATTTTACCTACCTTATAAACTCTGTGCTGTAATTTATTGCTTTATTTCTAAAGAATCCATTATCCAAAGGTGAGCTATAAATAACCTTTTAAAATAATTTTACATATTTGTACATGTGGTTACCATTTCTAGTGCTTTCCATTTGTTTGGTTGATACATCCACCTGATACCATTTTATTTTTGCCAGAAGAAGTTTTATTAACATTTCTCGAGCCCAGCTGGGTCGGGGACCAGAGTGGCTCTGTCTGTCACACTTGGAGAAACTAATAAGGACTATTCATACCCGCTCACTTCCTCAACTTCTCTGTAAATTGAATAACCAAGCCAGAGAGTGAGAGGCCAGCTGTCATGTCAGTACTCCTTGTGTCTTTCTTCTTTACCATGAGTGGGAATTTGGGACTAATTCGCTCTAACACTGTGTGTGTTTTACACGTTGACAAATCACAGGAAAAAGCTTTTCTAAAATATTTACACTGTACAAAACTGATTTCTAAATAAATAATACCTGGAACTTTTTCTTTAAATTATTTCTTATATTGTATGTAGTGGCTTGAAGTAGATCAAGAGAAGGATGCTAGATGTAGATACTTTATAAACTTTAACAGTACCAGAAATTGGACTCTATTTCCATTTGAATCCATATTTTGTGAAAACCCTCTGCCTAGAAAGACTTCCCCAGTTACATCTGTCCCTCTGTCTTGGCCAACTTGTTACTTCTCTGTCCCTCCCGCTGCCTTGAGCTCTGAGGTGCTTCCTGGACTGGCTGGGCCCCTTGCTCCTCATTGCACACCTTAATATTTCTCTTCCTCCTTGTGCTCTCTCCAACCACTGCAGCAAATAGTGTCTATGCTGCCTCCACTTTACATTATATTCAGCTTAGCTTCTATTTATTTACTACTTGAACTACTCGCTAATTGTGCATTAAGCGTACACTTTGCAACTTAATAGGCTATCAATGGCTGAATTTCCCCACCGCCCCCCAGCCCCCACCTGGTGAGGAAGAGGAAGGGAAGATAAGGAGCTAACCCAGTGGGAGTTTCTGCAAGGAGCAGGCATCTGGCAAAGGTGTAACTTTCACCTGAAGTTCCCAGGGAAAGTTCAAAGCAGGGGTAAACAGAGAATGGAGTACCAGGTGGGAAGCCGAGCTCAGTAATGTACAGAAAGAAGCCTGAGCACAAACAGATGGGTCAAGGGCAGGGATGGATGCGTATGTGCGGAACCAGCATCTGGGGAGCATGAGATCAAGACCTGGGTGACGAAATGTGATGCAGGTTGAGCCCTCAGGGTGTCACAACTGGTATTTGGCTTTAAAAAGTCTATGAGGTTAATTACCTCATTAGTGTCCTGTGACTGCTATAATAAATCACCACAAACGTGGTTATTGAAGACAACATAAATGTACTCTCACAGGTATGGAGACCAGAAGTCTGCAGTCAGGGTATGGACAGGTCTGTTTCTTCTAGGGGCTCCGAAGGAGGATCTGCTCCATGCCTCCTTGCAAGCCTTGGCACTCTTTGCCTTGCAGAAGCATCACTCCAAACTGTCTCCATCTTCCCATGGCCTTCTTCTCCAGATTTAGGCCTGTCCTAATCCTAGACGATCATATCTTGAGATCCTTAAAAGTACATCTGCAAAGAACCTTTTTTTCCAAAGTCGTCTTCCCAGGGTTATAACTTGGACATATCTTTTTTTAGGGTACCATCATTCAACTCAAAACAATTATACAATTCAAGACAGTGTTCTAAACATGTATGAAAGCACTTAATTCCTATACCAATTCCACATTAAAGTATGTGTCACTATTATGACCACTTTACAAACAAGGAATCTGAGGTGAGGAAGGAATGAGTAATCTTTCCAAACCCCCATAGCTGTCAGTGTCGGGGCTGCACCTGAACCCAGGTAGACAAATCCCACAGTTCACATGCTTTATCACTGTGCTTTAGAAATGGCTGAGCCTCTGTTTCTTCATTTGTAAAGTGGAGACAGTGACAGTACACATTTAATAGGGTTTCTGCGAGATTATGTGTGCCCTAACATGGACAGCCACTACAGATTTAACTACTGATACTAATATGAGAGTGAGGCAGCTGGGGCAGATCCTGCAAAATTCCAGGAACATTTGACTTTGATGGGCTCACAGGTATGACGCAGAGGTAAGCTGGCTGTGCTGAAGGGACCAGACATAGGGGTCACTGGAATGGAAGCTTCTCAAAGGTGGTAAAGATTCTTTTTGTGCTTGTCACCACCACCCAGAATGATGTTAACATGAGGTGCATGCTCAGTGAAAGTATGTGGAGTGAATGAATGAGTGACAATACATTTTTTGGAAGCAAGCACTATAATAATCATTTCTTCTGTACATCCTTTCCCTAACAGATCTCTGCCTCTCCAAGGCTAAGAACAGTGCTAGTCGTAGATAGGAATTTATTTATGCAAATCCTTGACCTCTCTATCATCTCCTAGCCTTAGGTGGAAAATCTCACGTGGGAATGAAGTTCCTGGAGAAGAAATGGTGAGAGCAGACCTCCAGGATCTTCAGAAATGGTGAGACACATGGATGTGGTGAAAAGAACATGGGGGAAGAGCATGGGCGTGGTGGTGGTGGTCAGAGCAGGACTTGGTGAACACAACTCATGGAGTGCTTGATCTGTTGATCTGTGCCAGGCAGTGGGCTAGACTGTAAAAATAAGACCAATGATAAAAATTGATATATATATAGACAAAGACTGATATATAATCAATAGATGGTGGATAGCTAAATAGACATAAGTAGGTAGATAGCTTTAATTCTTACTGTGCCACTTAATAGCTGTAGAAACTTTCATGAGTTATAACAACAATTTAAGCCTCCATTTCTAGATAAAATTAAGTTACTTAAATGCTTAACTCATAGGGTTTCTGTGATAACTAAATAATAAATCTTGCATATATATGCATGTGTATATCTGTGTGAGTATGAATACATATACAGAGAGACAGACAGAGACACGGACAGAGAGACAGAGAAGAGAGAGACAGAGAAAAAGGGGGGCACACAGGTGAGCTTGGTATCAAATAGACTATTTTGCCTTCCTTTTCTTCTCAGCTCCTGAAATACTCTGTTCCTGAAATTCAATGCAGTGATAACAATTTTTTTCCTTTTTTTTTTTTTTTTTTTTTTTTTTTTTTTTTTGGTCATGTAAGTCCAAGACTTCTTTATAGAAAACTCTCAACCTATGGCATCAATTTTGGACCAAGATGTGGCCATCTGCCTTCCTAAACGCCCTTAAATGACAGCTGAGCTCCTCAATAGCCTTCATTGCTCCTGATCTTTCACCCCTGCAGGGAAGCATCTGGCGGCACACTCAATGTCCAATGCCCACTGGGCTGACCCAGAAGCAAATTTTGTGTCAGCTCCTCCAGCCCACCATGGATCATCCTGGGAGCTGTCTTCAGATGGTAATTATTCTCAGCTGAAGCCATGGCCCCATTAAAGATAGAACGCTAGAGATGAAAAGTCCCAGATTCCATTAGCAGTCTCTACTTCAGACGTGAACTCTGGGACTTGATGCCTCTGATGTGTCTCTTCATGTTGCTTCCACAGGCTTAATGATGCCTTTAGCATCTCCCACCTGAAGGTATCGCTCATTATACCACTGAAATGCACGGCCATATTTCAGTTAATTAAGTTCATTTGCTAGTTTGTAAAGGAAACACAATTAATAAAGTAAGTTATGCATGTCTTACTTTTCTTCAGGCCAGCGTTGAAATGAGAACTATTTTGACTGATCTGCTCGGAATAAAATGAGGAAAAGAGTTCATGCTGAACTACTCATGTGTGGAGGTGATGAACATATGTTTCTAATTTTGAACTGACAGAAAAGCAAAAATAAACAAATTTAACAAATCTTAGTTATTGACAACCACTCACAGGATAGTTCAGCTAAGAAATAAACATATGGTTCAGGGAATAAAGAAACTGCCTGGCTCGGTGTGGAAATGACACTTCTAGAATTAGAGTTTCGTGACTGCAGTGAGCTCATTTCTTCTGTAATTAGGGTCAAGACTTGAACTTTTCCTGTGGATTTTCCCATCAGTAGACTGGTGCCATTTATCCATGTAGATGAGCACTACAAGGACAGGGTGGGCTTCAGCATTACTTCATATCACACTTCAAGAGTGATGAGTTTCTCAAAGAGACGGCCATGCCTCCTCAGAGCCGGCCCATCTGTATGTGATCAGGTGGGATAATTCGCTTTAGAAAGTGGAGTGTGATGGGACAGAGGTGTTAAGTGCCCTCTGAGGAAGTGTCGGCTCTAAGAAGAGAAGAAGTTTGGCCACGATGATGCTTGGCCTCTTTTTCAGCCATGTCTCAGTCGACCCTAGCTGCTGGGAAAAGTACCACCGACTGGGAAACAGCAAACATTCATTTCTCGCAGTTCCGGAGGCTGGAAGTCTGAGATCAGAGTGCCAGTGTGGTCAGGTTCTGGTGAACACCCTCTTCGCATTTGTAGATGGCTGCCTTCTCCTTGTGCCCCACCTGGCAGAGAGAACGTGAGCTGGCTCTCTGTCCTCTTTTTGTAAGGGCACTCATCCACTCATGAGGGTCCACCCTCATGACCTCATTACCTCTCAAAGGCCCCACCTCCAAGTATTATCATGTGGGGGATTCAATTTCAACATATGAATTTTGGAGGACACAAACTTTCAGTCTGTAACAAGACAGAATTGTCTTACTATGATCAGACTATGGGTGATTTACTTCGTTTCTTGACACATCTGTTTTTATTCTTAAGCCTGTATACATACATAGTACTTACTGTTTTACAAGAATCCAGTTTGTCCTTGCATTGTAATTTATTTTAAAAACACTGGTTTAAGGTTCTGTGATGAGCGAAAGGCATCTAACTGAATCCAGAATATACTGTCAACTTTAGTGTCTCAGGTCGCGTGTTGTGAAGGAAAAGGTGCCACACGCTTGTCACTGGTCTTGGTGCAACCTCGAACTCAACATGTGAATCCCAAGGGAATTTCTTCCTCTCCAGAGGCCTCTGCTTCCCCATCTTTTTTTTTTTTTTTTTTTTTTTTTTGAGACAGAGTCTTGCTCTGTCACCCAGGTGGAGTACAGCGGCGTGATCTCAGCTTGCTGCAACCTCCGTCTCCCAGGTTCAAGCGATTCTCCTGCATTAGCCTCCTGAGTAGATGGGATTACAGGTGCGTGCCACCATGCCCCGGTAATTTTTGTACTTTTGGTAGACACGGCGTTTCACCATGTTGGTCAGGCTGGTCTCGAACTCCTGACCTTGTGATCCATCCACCTCGGCCTCCCAAAGTGCTGCGATTATAGGCGTGAACCACCACACCCGGCCTTCCCGATCTTTAAGTGAGCCAATTGAGGATAATCCCTGGGATTTATCCAAATCCACATGTTTTGGGGGTTGATGAGAGTGAGGGTGGAATATCTGTCCCTTCTGGACAGAATCCTAACAATTCTTCAGCAAATCAGTGAACCTTGAATCCATGTGGAGGCCTCTTTCTAGGGAGAATGCCTCGGCCAGCTGACCTCAGGGATCACAGCCCTTGGGCTTCCTCAGATTTGAGGGAGGGGTTCAGTGATCCTGCCTCTCAGCCCCCAGGTTCACAAGTACAGCCACAAGATAGATTACCAACTGCTTTTTTTCTCAGCCCTGGGAAAAGTGTGGATGTCTCTTTGCAGCAAGTTGTATCAGCAAGACTGCTGTATCAGGGGTTCCGCAATCCTCAGTTTAACATGAGGAAGAATTTACTCTCTGTCAGAGTTGCCCATTCTGCTCCTAGAAGCCGCTCACCGTGGGTACCAGCACAGGCCAGATGTGGGGAGAAGCTTCCCACCCTGAGGGGTGAAGTCTCAAGTCCTGTTGTGCCCACAGCGAGGTCCTTAGGCCAGCAGCATGGACATCACTTGGATGCTTGCTGGAAATGCCCACACTTAGGCCAATGATGAGTCAGCCTCTGTGTTTTATGAGGTCCCCTGTGCACAGTGGAGCGTGAGAATTGCTGGGGAATGAGGAGGAGCCTCAATATCATCTGTTGCCCAGGAGCTGAGCCAGGAGGGAAGACTTGGAGCTGAGACCTCCAGAGGCTGCTCCACGGAGGGGACAGGGATGATCGCTTTTTGTCATTCTCCACTTTGGCCACAGCTGGGCTCTTGCTCAGTGACCCACCCTGTGCTGCTGCCTCAACCTGACCAAACTGCCTCAGGTGCTGCTTGGGCACCTGACAGGCTCCGCAGAGTCACAGTTCACCCAGATGCAGCCACTTTCGTCCCGTACCAGCTTTCCTCTGAGGACATCTCCATGGTTCCCACTGCAGGGGCCTGGCACACTCTGCCTCTCTCTTCTAGTGCCCCACTCCTCTGAGACCCAGGGCATTTCATGAAGTCCCCTTGTCCTGTCTGCAGCTGCACGGGGACCTCTGTCTGAGGTTTGCCATCATCCTGGGCCACTCATGGGCTGTGGACGTGGATTCTCCACTTCTAGGTCCTGGATCATAAAAGGGCCTCCAGTGTGTCCTCCCAGGGGGCTAAGACATAGCAGACCGAGTCCCCCAACCTCACTTTGGGGGATGTGTAGCAAGTGGGCAGTGACTTCTGCCAGAGACTGGGTCTTGTTCTTCCCCGGGTGTATCACACATGGACTACCTGCCTTGAAGACACTGGTATCATAACAAGAGAATGGATGAGGCCAACCTCATCCACGTATCCACTGTGTCACGTCTTTGTGAATAACTATCTAAGCAGGGTAAGTAAAGGAGTTATTTTACAGAGAGACTGCCGCCTAAAAGGTCTTTGATACTCCATTAAGTTTGCAGTCCTTCAAGTGAATAGTGGCCTATTAGCAGACTATACAGACACGGTTCATTTCCGACACTGCACTGGACACCTGTTATCTCAGAGTCCAGGTTTGAGTGTGCAGGTGTGTGAGTGCCTGTGGCCCTGGGGGAGGCTGGGTGTGCACTGGCACAGATGCTGGACACAGGGGATCCCCCTCATGGTTCGGACAAGCCTGGAGACTCGTTATAAAGCAGCACAAGCCATCTACTTTCCCAGAGTGGGGATTTTTCTCGAATTCTTTCTTCCTGTACCCCCACAAGGTAGTTAGGAAGGACCCACCTCCCCCCATGCCCTCAGATTGAAAGAGTCTCAGTTCTCTGTGGCTGAGTCACGTTCTGACTTGCACAGCAGTTTTAAAGTCTTCACAATGACTCTACTGGCTGAAAATTATTATCAAAATTCCAAGTCATACTTAGTTAACAACTAAGTAATTTTTGGTATACAATCTACAGGCTTGTCATTGCTCCTGTAGGTGCTGTCTCCTGAGGCTGTTTAAATTTCTGGTAGTTTCAAAATCTCAGGAGCCATGGAGCCATGGAGCTTGGAAAAACTAACTCCACTGTAAATACACAGTGGGGTATGTGAGACATTGTTGTAACTCCCACTTTCTTTTCAAATTGAGAAATAAAAAAAATAAGTGTGAACTTTGGCCTATGTGGCATTCTATAAGCACATTTGCTGACATAAAACATAGCACAAAGTTTGGCCTTTTGGCTTTTAGTAATGTGGAGTTTTTATTATCTTCAATCCCACACACTAGCAAACTTGGCAATAATTTCAGTCTTGCCATGAGCCATCAGCTGAGTACCTGAGGGGGCTCTTTCTCAAGAAATCCCACATGGGCTTTGTGAGTCTCATGTCTACTCTAACTCCTTTTCCCTCTGCCTTAAGTTTTCATGAGTGCTCCCATTTAGTTCAGCTGAATTACTGCTCGCAATTCACTGCACAAAGTCACCATAGCTCACATTAGTGACAGCGACCTTCCAACCCATCATCGCAGCCCTACAGTGCAGCTCCTACTCAAGGGGTTGGGACAAGCTTCCTTGGAGAAATTCTAAGGCAACCCTGGAAACGATCTTCATGGGAATCTCAGTAGGAAGGAACACTTGCACAGAATTGTCATTTAGAAGGAATGAGTTTCACCATTGTGTTTTTCTTGCCATCCCACCACTGAAACTACTGACATGATGGGTCATGTGGCTCACGTTGCTTTCACAGAAGTGAGGGTGGAACCTGCAACAGTTCAGTAAACGGTGTTTGTTAGCTCTGGTGAATCTATATGCGTCTACAGCAACCTCAATTCTTGCCTCCTCAGGAGAAAGAATTCGACCCAGGAACAGAAGGCACAGGGAGAGACTGAGGCAAGTTTTAAAGCAGGAGTGAAAGTTTATTAAAAGGTTTTAGAGCAGGAACAAAAGGAAGTAAGGTACACTTGGAAGAGGGCCAAGCGAGCAACTTGAGAGATCCAAGTACATAGGTTGACCTTTGACTTGGGGTTTTATGCGTTGGCACGCTTCTGGGGTCTTGTGCCCATTCTCCCCTGATTCTTCCATTGCAGTCAATGGCTGTCGGCACGTGCAGTGACCTGCCAGCACTTGGGAGGGGCCGCACGCGCAGTGTGTTTACAGGAGTTGTACACATGCTCACTGGAGGCATTTTCCCTTACCAGATGAATGTTCCTAGAGGAAGATCGTATAGCAGTCAAATGCCACCATTTTTGCCTCTTAGTGTGCATGCTTGAGCCCACTCATCCAACTTCTGAGAAATTATTAGGAAGTTGCTGATCACCAGTTTCAGGCTTTTCTATCTGTTAGGAGACTGTCTCTCCCTGGTGCCAACTACAACCAATTATTATATTATTATTTGTTGTTGTTGTTGTTGTTGTTGTTGTTGTTGTTGTTGAGACGGAGTCTCGCTCTGTCGCCCAGGCTGGAGTGCAGTGGCCCGATCTCAGCTCACTGCAAGCTCCGCCTCCCGGGTTTACGCCATTCTCCTGCCTCAGCCTCCAGAGTAGCTGGGACCACAGGTGCCCGCCACCTCGCCCGGCTAGTTTTTTGTATTTTTTTTTAGTAGAGACGGGGTTTCTCCGTGTTAGCCAGGGTGGTCTCGATCTCCTGACCTTGTGATCCGCCCGTCTCGGCCTCCCAAAGTGCTGGGATTACAGGCTTGAGCCACCGCGCCCGGCCTATTATTTTAGAGAGACCGTTTAACAACCACCTGACCATCGCTTGATGGTCTCCTGACATTACTGGGGTGGGGCCCTCTTCTGCCCTGCTCATGTTTGCCTAATTACCTACTGTAACATGTTCTGAAGCTTCCTAGGTGGGAGGACATTTCCTACCTGCCTCCCCTAAATAACGTACGGCTGGAAAGACTCAAGTTACTCTGAAAATAACAAGGCTTGGTAGTTAACTAGTAGCTACTGCTGGAAAGACTCAAGTTACTCTGAAAATAACAAAGCTTGGTAGTTAACTAGTAGCTACTGCTGGAAAGACTCAAGTTACTCTGAAAATAACAAAGCTTGGTAGTTAACTAGTAGCCCATTGAGATTTTCTCATTACGCAGTGAAACCAATCATTGTGTAATTGAGGCACAAGATCGCCTTTTAGCTACCACAGGAGCATACACGCTCCACCACGTGGCAATGGTACAAGTATTTGAGCCCTCCTGTACTGTAAAATCGAGCTTATGTTTGTAAGAACTACTGCAGGTTCTAAATGTAGAAACTAACTTGCACGCTTTCACATCTTGTGTTTAACATTCATTGTTATTTTGCCTTGTACATGATCTAAAGTGTAAACTGGACCACTACCATCTACTTTTGAATGACTTTGTTTCAAAAGTAGGCAAGACTCTGAAAAATCTTTTCTGACTAAAATAAAAATGAATAACAGGACTTCACGTGCAATGTCTGAGATAAATAAATCTATGTGATAAAATTTGTATGAAAATAAAATGCTTTATTCACTTCGGATTTGTTTCATGATTTGTATCTATTTTGT
The DNA here is from genome assembly GCF_003255815.1 of Theropithecus gelada. Classification (NCBI taxonomy): domain Eukaryota; kingdom Metazoa; phylum Chordata; class Mammalia; order Primates; family Cercopithecidae; genus Theropithecus; species Theropithecus gelada. The sequence continues at coordinate 7,839,328 of NC_037673.1, read as the reverse complement.
AATATTTTAATGGTATATAATACATTAAGTTATCCATTTGATTACAAGAACACTGGTTTCTAAGTTGTGCTATTAAGTTGCATTTGTTTCAGAATTTTTCACTTGTCAATTTTTAGTGAGGTCCACAATAGTCCCCAAGATTGAGAAGTAGAAATGAACTTTTATTTAATAGGTCTGAGTTTGCAGTTATAGAATTGATTGTAGTAGTTCATCTTTGTCAGCCTGTGAGAGGGTAAGAATAGAGGTTACATGTCAATAATACAGGTTAATCAATTCATTAAATTGAAAACATGGGTCTGGCTGCATCACCTTCGACATTGTGCTCAGTGCAAGGTGGGAAATGTGAGGGTCACAAGCATCACCCCAGAGAACTTCTTCATCTAATAGCAAAGAAAGACTTTTTAAAAAGTTGACAAAAGATTGCAAGTGCAGTGATAGCTCAGTGTATATATTTTATATATATATATATATATATAAAAAAAAAACCTGGATCAGAGCATCTGACTCCATCAGAGGCCAAAAAAGGGAGAGAAAACTAAGATGTTAGAAAGTGTTACCATTATTTCAACAAGTGGAAAGAGGCTAAAATTTTAAACTTCATCTGGTAGGCACTGAGACTCCTATGATACGTTTTAATCAAAGAAGCAATCATATAAATACTAATATTTCTGTAGTCAAATAATTACTGTGGGACTTACTTTGACTTCAGATTAGGCAAGACTACTCGAAAGATATTCACTGTGTTGTTCTAAAATAGTGCCATACTTCAGTCATTTGTGTTTATATCTTTAATCCATCTGGAAGCATTGTTTTTCAGATTTAGTCTGATTAATGATCTAGTTTTGTTTTCCTATAGGGTAACTCAAATTTTCCATTATCACAGTCTGTCCACAGTATGAGTTCATTTCTCTATTCCTTTACGGCAAGGTTTTGCAACCTCAGGATAACTGACAATTGATCTAGATAATTCTCTGTTGTTACAGATATCCTGTGTTTTAGAATATTAAACAGCACCCAAGCCACCATCAACCACATGCACACCCTCCCCACTATTGTGACGTGAAAAATGTCTCCAAACTTCCAAATGTCCCATGAAGGATAAAATTGCTTCTGGTTGAGAACGACTGCTTTCAGGGTACTTTCAGCCTTTATTACTATGGCTTGAATGTTACTTTCTACAAGACTGGAGGAATATCTCTTGTCTTCTTTTACAGAATTATCTTAGCAATTTGGAGACTTTCTCATATTTACATGTATTTTTAAAATATTTTGTCTAATACTCATCAAATATTACTGGGTTATTAATGGACACATTAAATATCTTGTTAATTTGGGGAATATAGACATATTTATAATGTTATGTTCCTCTAGTTAGTCATTCTTTTGTGACTTTTACAATTTATTCACAAATAATTCTGTCTCTAAATTAATACCACGTGGGTTATAGACTAATGTTAAAGCAAATAGTATCTTAGTTTCTTCTGTATTTCTTATTACTTTTTCTGGAAAGTTATGGATTTATGTTTTGATTTTTACATAGCCATTTTTTACTCACTTTTAGACCATAAGCTTGTGGTCTGAAAATCATTATTTCGGATTTTTTGTTATTAAAATATTTTATATATTAATATAGCAACAGCACATGATGAAAATTATCTCTTCTTCCTAATTCTTATATTGCTTATTAATGTTTCTTGTCGTACTGTCATAAATAAAATCTCTCTAACATGTAAAACCTAATAGAGTTAGCTACATTAAGTTCAAGAAGATACAAGAAAGAAGAGACAGGCGACCAAACAGGAATATATATTTTTATCCTACATAAACCAATATGGTGGTTTGTTTAGGAACAGGGGTCTGCAAACTTTTGAAAGGGCAACACAGTAAATAGCCTAGGCTTATGATGATATTGTCCATGTTGTAACTACTCAACTTTACCATTGTAGCTCGAAAGCAGCTATACACAAGGTGGAACTGAATTAATACGGTTCCAATCAAACTTTGTTTACAAAAACAGGTTTGGCTCGCAAGCTGCAGACGGCTGAATCCTGATCTAGAACATGTTAATGACCACCAAAACTCAATATAAAAAGCAGTCATAACCAAGTAGATAAATCATCAGAAACCTAAAAAGGGAATTTCGGGGGTAAGGAATCCTGAATTCTTGATACCATAGGTGAATTGCAAAACTTTACTTAAGAAAAGACTTTATTTGATATAGAGATATTACTTCATACCCCCTCAATGCTAAATGTTTATAAAGTCAGACACCAGATAGTGGCATGGCAGTTATGTAAACAAAATTTTAGTGGGAGTGAAAACTGATGGTATACTTTTGAAGAATCTTTTTCTGCCTTTTTATTGTTTTAATTATACTTTAAGTTCTGGGATACGTTTGTAGAATGTGCAGGTTTGTTACATAGGTATACATGTGCCATGGTGGTTTGCTGCACCCATCAACCCGTCATCTACATTAGGTATTTCTCCTAATGCTATCTCTTCCCTAGTCCCCCACCCCACAACAGGCCCCAGTGTGAGACGTTCCTCTTCCTGTGTCCATGTGTTCTCATTGTTCAACTTCCACTTTTGAGTGAGAACATGTGGTGTTTGGTTTTCTGTTCTTGTGTTAGTTTGCTGAGAATTATGGTTTCCAGCTTCATCCATGTCCCTGCAAAGGACATGAACTCATCCTTTTTTTATGGCCACATAGTATTCCATGGTGTATGTATGCCACATTTTCTTTATCCAGTCTATCATTGATGGGCATTTGGGTTGGTTCCAAGTCTTTGCTATTGTGAACAGTGCTGCAATAAACATACATGTCCATGTGTCTTTATAATAGAATGATTTAGAAACCTTTCAGTATGTACCCAGTAACGGGATTGATGGGTCAAATGATATTTCTGGTTGTAGATCCTTGAGGAGTCACCACACTGTCTTCCACAATGGTTGAACTAATTTACACTCCCACAAACAGTGTGAAAGTGTTCCTATTTCTCCACATCCTCTCCAGCATCTGTTGTTTCCTGACTTTTTAATGATTGCCATTCTGTTTTGTTTGTTTTGAGATGGAGTCTCACTCTTTCACCAGGCTGGAGTGCACTGGTGTGTAATGATCCCCATTCTAACTAATGTGAGATGGTATCTCATTATGGTTTTGATTTGCATTTCTCTAATGACCAGTAATGATGAGCTTTTTTTTTTAATTAATTAATTAATTAATTAATTTTCTTTTTAGTAGAGACGGGGCTTCACCATGTTGGCCAGATTGGTCTCGATCTCCTGACTTCATGATCCACCCACCTTGGCCTCCCAAAGTGCTTGGATTACAGTCTTGAGCCACCGTGTCAGGCCCATGAGCTTTTTTCATATGTTTGTGGGCCTCATAAGTGTCTTCTTTTGAAAAGTGTCTGTTCATAACCTTCAACCACTTTTTGATGGGGTTGTTCTTTTTTTCTGTAAATTTGTTTAAATTCTTTGTAGATTCTGGATATTAGACCTTTGTCACATGGATAGCTTGTAAAAATTTCCTCCCATTCTGTAGGTTGCCTGTTCACTCTAATGACAGTTTCTTTTGCTGTGCAGAAGCTCTTTAGTTTAATTAGATCTCATTTGTCAATTTTGGCTTCTGTTGCCATTGCTTTTGGTGTTTTAGTCATGAAGTCTTCGCCCATGCCTATGTCCTGAATGATATTGCCTACGTGTTCTTCTAGGGTTTTTATGGTTTTGGTTCTTATGTTTAAGTCTTTAATTCATTAATCCATCTTGAGTTAATTTTTGTATAAGGTGTAAGGAAGGGGTCCAGTTTCAGTTTTCTACATATGGCTAGCCAGTTTTCCCAACATCATTTATTAAATATGGAATCCTTTCCCCATTGCATGTTTTTCTCAGGTTTGTCAAAGATCAGATGGTTGTAGATGTGTAGCATTATTCCTGAGGCCTCTGTTCTATTCCATTGGTCTATATATCTGTTTTGGTACAAGTACCATGCTGTTTTGGTTACTGTAGCCTTGTAGGATAGTTTGAAGTCAGGTAGTGTGATGCCTCCAGCTTTGTTCTTTTTGCTTAGGATTATCTTGGCTATATGGGCTCTTTTTTGGTTCCATATGAAATTTAAAATAGATTTTTCTAATTCTGTGAAGAAAGTCAATGGTAGCTTGATGGGGATAGCATTGAATCTTTAAATTACTTTGGGCAGCATGGCCATTTTCACAATATTGACTCTTCCTATCCATGAGCATGGAATGTTTTTCCATTTGTTTGTGTCCTCTCTTATTTCCTTGAGCAGTGGTTTGTAGGTTTTTGTTTGTTTGTTTGTTTGAAGTCCTTTACATCCCCTGTAAGTTGTATTCCTAGGTGTTTTACTCTCTTGGTAGAATTTATGAGTGAGGGTTCACTCATGATTTGGCTGTCTATTATTGGTGTATAGGAATGCTTGTGATTTTTGCACATTGATTTTGTATACTGAGACTTTGCTGAAGTTGTTTACCAGCTGAAGGACATTTTGCACTGAGATGATGGGGTTTTCTAAATATACAATCATGTCATCTGCGAACAGAGACAATCTGACTTCTTCTCTTCCTATTTGAATATCCTTTATTTCTTTCTCTTGCCTGATTGCCCTGGCCAGAACTTTCAATACTATGTTGAATAGGTGTGGTCAGAGAGGGCATCTTTGTCTTGTGCCAGTTTTCAAATGGAATGCTTCCAGCTTTTGCTCATTCAGTATGATATTGGCTGTGGGTTTGTCATAAATAGCTCTTATTATTTTGACATATGTTCCATCAATACCTACTTTATTCAGAGTCTTTTTGCATAAAGTGGTGTTGAATTTTGAAAAATATTTTAAAGTATTTCTTGAAATAGAATATATGTATTACTGAAATCCAATATTTCTACTCCAGGATTATGCTCCAAAATCTATAGTTGCATGTACAAAGATGCTATAAAAAATGGCTTTAATGAATCTACAATAGATGTAAATCAAAATTTTCCAGTTCAAATAAGATGTTTAGTTACTGTATCCAAAATAAGTTTCACAGAAGTATGTGGAGAGTTCTAGAAGACTGTCTCTTGTAGATTATTACTGTAATTACAAAAACAAAATATCATATCTAAAAAAGATACTCATAGAGTCTGGGTGCAATGGCTCACATCTATAATCTCTCAGCATTTTGGAAGACCAAGGCAGAAGGATCACCTGAAGCCAGAAGTTCAAGCCTAGACTGGACAATATAGTGAGATCCCATCTTTGCAAAAAAATATATAAATAATTTTTTAAAAGTTAGCCAGGCGTAGTGGCTCACACCTGTAGTCCCAGTTGCTCAAGAACTTGAGCCCAGTATTTCAAGGGCTGCAATGAGCTATGATCATGCCACTTCACTCCAGCCTGGGTGACAAAGCAAAACCTTGACAAAGCAAAAAAAAAAGAAATCTTGATAGAAAAAAGAAATCTTGATAGAAAATTACATTGGAAATAACAAGTGCATACAAATCCTGAGTGTCTTCCTGGTATCAATCCAAAACCAAATACTGTTGCTTCCCTCAATAAATGTTAGTATATCTACATTCCACAAATTAGTTTAAATTTTGTCAGAGCTATTTATATTTCAACCTTCTGAAAAAATGCAAACAAACAAATTATACCTCATCAATTTGCTTTCAGCTCTAAAACCGATTGCTTTGCTTTGCTTTGCTTTTTTTTTTTCCTCTAATTCATTGTGGTAAACAATTATGAAACTATGTACTTAAGGAATCTGAGAGTTGTTTTATACTTCTTCCTCATTTAAAACTAACTTGTCCTAAACTTCCTATTATAAAACATCATTGCCAGAGCAACATGGGATAAATTGCATTCAAGAATTAATCTAAAGCTACTATAATTAAGAAAGGCTACTATATAAGAAATACTATGGCTGGGTGTGGTGGCTCACATTTGTAACCACAGCACTTTGGGAGGCAACTGTATTACTTGAGAGCAGAAGTTTGAGACCAGCCTGTCCAACATGGTGAAAACCCGTATCTACTAAAAACATACAAAAATGAGCTAGACATGGTGGCACAGGTCTCTAATCCCAGTGACTCAGAAGGTTGAGGCTGGAGAATCACTTGAACCCAGGAGATGGAGGTTGCTGTGAGCCAAGATTGTGTAATTGCACCCCAGCCTGGGCGACTAAGAGAGACTCCACCTCAAAAAAAAATTAAAAAGAAAAAGAAAAAAGAAATACTAGACACATCAATAGAACACAAGACAGATGAGAAATAGATCCACACAGATAGAGTCACCTGAATTTTTTAAAGTACAAATGCAAAGAAACTGAGGAAAAATGGTGCTCAAATTCAAAAAGGCAGATGTCTATGTTTAAGAAAAAATAAATCTGGACAAAGACCTTGCGACTTTCACAAAAATATTTTCTCAAAATAAAACATAGTTCTAAAGTGAGATGCAAAACTACAATTTCTAAAAGGAAACATAAGAGAAAATTAACATGACCTTAAATTTCTTGAATAGCTAAATACAACAACACTAAAGCAAAGTTCATAAAACAAAATATATGTTGGATTTTACTAAAATTAAAAACTTATTTCCTGCAAAGGACGCTGATAAGAGAATGAAAAGAGAAGCCACAGACTGGGATAAAATATTGCAAAATATATTTCTATTAAATGAGTGATATCCAAAACACAGAAAGAACACTTAAAACACAACAGTAGTATCATAACGTAATTTAAAGATGGACAAAGATCTGAACAGACACTTCACTAAATATATATAGAATATATATAGATGGAAAACTAGCATATATAAAGATGTTCAGAATGGCGCCAAGATGACTGACTAGACAAAGCTAGGAGGAATATCTGCCACTGAGAGACGGGGACATCGGGAACCCGTGTCCTTTATCATAGATTCTTCTCTGGCAGACTACAGAATGTCAGAGACCTGCAGCAGAGTGGCCCCCACTATTGCTCACCAGCCTATCTGCACTTTACCCTTACCACAGGCTCCCCATGCCACTTTGTTGGCACGCTTGCCCATAACTAACCCCCACAACTTTGCTGGCACACGTGTAGGCAAACCTCGCTTTGTCTCACCTGATAGCATGTGTGCGTACATGCATGCTACATACTACCACACTACCACATCACTGCTGCCTGCCCACTATTTTGCCCCAACACCCTGGTGATGCATGAGCACCTGGCCATGCTGCCATTCCCAGCACAAGAGCAAAAACATATGCCTGCAGCCCTGCCCCCCACCCCATGCCATCTCTACTGATGATGTGAACACATGCACAGAGGCCAGCAGCTTGGTTTGGCATCTGCCAGCACCTGGAACACACCATGCTGCTGCCACCAGCACAGACATAAGCACATTCATGGACACCACAGCCTGACTGCTACCAGTACAGAACCTCAGCTGACATGTGTGCATCCCACTGCAATGCCACAGCTGCCAGCACACATGAACAAGCACCAGTTCCACTGTCACTGTCCCAAAAAATGCTTTGTCCAACACCACCCATCAGAGTCTTATGGCCCACTGGACCAGAAACAGTGCAGCAGGTCGGTAATCTCAGTTGGGCTGGAGAACAAAGCCAGGGGCCCAGTACTAGCTCCCTAGTGTTACAACATACAGTCCAGGAGTGCTGAGTTAAGCCTTGGCCCCCTAAAATCTTTCAGAAACAAAGCAGTTGACTGAACCCGCCTTATACCATAGTAAAATCCCCAAAAGCATCAAATAAGATAAAAGCAAAAAAAAAAAAAAAAAAAATCCCTCCAAAAGACAGCAACTCCAAAGATGAAAGGAACAGTCACCCACACAGATGAGAAAGAACTAGTGCAGAAACTCTGGCAACTCAGAAAGTCACTGTGTCTTCTCGTCTCCAAATCACCACACTAGTTCCCCTTCCATGGTTCTTAAACAGGTTGAAATGGCTGAAGTGTCAGAAGTAGAATTCAGAATATGCATAGAAACAAAGATCATCAACATTCAAGAGAAGGTTGAAACCCAATCTACAGAGTACAGTAAAATGACACAGGAGGTAAAAGATGAAATGGCCTTTTTAAGAAAGAACCAAACTGATCTGACAGAGCTGAAAAACTCACCAAAAAACAAATAAAAAATAATGAATAAAACCTCCAAGAAACATAGGATCCTGTAAAGAGAACAAATCTACAACTTACTGAAACAGATGGGGAGAAAGCACGCAATTTGGAAAATGTATTTTAGGATTTCATCCATGAAAATTGTCCCAACCTTGTGAGAGGCCAACATTCAAATTCAGGAAATGCAGAAAATTCTTGCATGATACTATACATGATGATCATCTCCAAAACACATAGTCTTCAGATCCTCCAAGGTTAAAATGAAAGAAAAAATGTTAAAGGCAGCTACAGAGAAAAGGCAGGTCACCTACAAAGGGAATCTCATTAGGTTAATGGTGGATCTTTCAGTAGAAACTATACCAACCAGAAGAGATTAAGGGCCTATATCCAGCATTCTTAAAGAAAAGAAATTCCAACCAAGAATTTCATATCCAGTAAAGTAATCTTCATAGGTGAAGGAGAAATAAGATCCTTTCCAGAAAAGCAAATGCTAAGAGAATTGATTATCACTAGATCTGTCTTACAAGAAGTCTTTAAGGGAGTGCTAAATATGGAAAGGAAAGACCATTACCAGTTACCACAAAAACACTTAAGTACATAAAGCATTGACATTATAAAACAACCACAGAATCAAATCTGGATAGTAACCAGCTAATGACATGATGACATAATCAAACATGCACATATCAATATTAACCTAGAATTTAATAGGCTAAATGCCCTAATTAAAAAGCACAGAATAGCAAATTGGATAAAGAAGCAAACCCAACTGTACGTTGTCTTCAAGAGACACATCTCACATGCAACAATACCTATAGACTCAAAGTAAAGAGATTCAGAAAGAGGTATCAAGCAAATGGAAAACAGAAAAACAGCAGGGGTTGTTATTGTAATTTCAGACAAAACAGACTTTAAAAAAATGGTCAACAAAGACAAAGAAGGGCATTGTATAATGGTAAAGGGTTCAATTCAACAAGAAGATCTAACTGCCTAAATATATATGCACCCAACAAAAGAGCACCCAGATTCATAAAGCAAGTTTTTAGAGACCTACAAAAAACTCAGGTAACCATGCAATAATAATGAGAGACTTCAACACCATGCTGATGGTATTAGACAGATCATCATCAAGGCAGAAAATTACCAAAGATATTCGAGATCTGAACTTGACATTTGACCAAGACCAAATGGGCCTAAAAGACTTCTACAGAATTCTCCACCAGAAAAACGACAGAATATACATTCTTCTCATCAACACATGGCACATACTCTAAGACTGACCACACACTCACCCATAAAAGAATTCTCAGCAAATGCAATAGAACTAAAATCATACCAAACACACTCTCAGACCACAGCAAAATAAAAATAGAAATCAATACTAAGAATTCACTCAAAACCATACCATTACATGGAAATTAAACAACTTGCTCTGTAATAACTTCTGAGTAAACAATGAAATTAACTTCTGGGTAAACAATGAAATTACCTCCTGTGTCATTTTACTGTATTCTTTATGTTGGGTTTCAACCTTCTCTTGAATGTTGATGATCTTTGTTTCTATAATGATTAAGAAATTATTTGAAACTAATGAGAACAAAGATTAAGCATACCGGAATTTCTGGGACATGGTATTTCCCTCACAGAAAAGTTAGAAAGATCTCAAATTAACCACCAACTATTACACATAAAGGAACTAGAGAAACAAGATAAAACCAAATTCAAAGCAAGCAGAAGACAATAAGAAATAATGAAAATCTGAGCTGGACTGAAGGAAACTGAGATGTGAAAAACCACATAAAAGATCAACAAATCCAGGAGTATTTTTGAAATAATAAATAAAATAGACAACCAGCTAGATGATTAAAGAAAAAAGAGAGAAGATGTAAATAAACACAATCAGAAATGACAAAGGGAAGATTACTACTAACTCCACAGAAATATGAAAAACCATCAGAGATTACTACAAACACCTTTATGCACATAAACTAGTAAACCTAGAAGAAATGGATAAATTTTGGGAAACATATAAGATCCCAACTTTGAACCAGGAAGAAACAGATTCACTGAATAGATCAATACAAGTTTTCAAATTGAATCAGTAATAAAAAGTCTACCACCAGAAAAACCATGGGACCAGACAAATTCACAGACAAATTCTACCAGATTTATTAAAAGAGCTGGTGCCATTTCTAAAAATTAAGGGAAACTTTTCCCCAAATTATTCTTTGAGGCCAGCATCATCCTGATAATACCAAAACCTGGGAAAGACACCCACACCCACCCACATACACACACATACACACACACACACACACACACAAACTTCAGGCCAACGTCTTTGATGAACATAGATGCAAAAATCCTTAAGAAAATACTATCAAACCAAATCTAGCAATACATAAAAAAGCTAATGCACCACAATAAAGCAGGTTGTTTTCCCCAAATACAAGATTGGTTCAATACACACAAATCAATAAATGTGCTTTATCACAAAACAGGACTAAAAAGAAAAACCACATGGTAACCGCAACAGACAGAGAAAAGACTTTCAATAAAATTCAACATCTCTTCATGTTAAAAACCCTCAGAACACTAGGTATTAAAGGAACATATCTCAAAGTAATTAGAGCCATCTATGACAAATGCACAGCCAAAGTCATACTGAATGAGCAAATCTGGAAGCATAACCCTTGAGAACCAGAACAAGACAAGACTGTCCATGGCTTTTGCTCAACATAGTACTGGAACTCCTAGCCAGAGCAATTGGGAAACAGAAGGAAATGAAAGGTATCCAAATAGAAAGAGAAGAAGTCAAATTATCACAGTTTGCAGATGATATTATTCTACCCCTAGAAAATCCCATAGTCTTTGCCCACAAACTGCTAGATCTCATAAACAACTTCAGCAAAGCTTCAGGATACAAAGTCAATGTATAAAAATTAGTAACATTTTCTCACTCATAGGTGGGAGTTGAACAATGAAAACACCTGGGCACAGGGCAAGAAACGTCACACACAGGGGCCTGTCAGGGGGTGAGGGGCTAGGGAAGGGATACTATTAGGAGAAATACTTAATGTAAATGTCCAGTTGACGGGTGCAGCAAACCAACATGGCACATATATACCTATGTAACAAACCTGCATGTTGTACACGTGTACCCTAGAACTTAAAGTATAATAATAATAATAAAATTAGTAATATTTGTCCATACCATCAATGTTCAAATTGAGAAGTCACTCAAGAATGTAATCTCATTCACAATAGCTACATAAAGAACAAAATACTTAGGAGTATAGCTATCCAGGAAGGTGAAAGAGCTCTTCAATGACAATTTCAAAACAATGTTCAGTGGAATCAGAGATGACACAAACAAATGGAAAAGCATTCCATGTTCATGGATAGAAATAATCAATATTGTTAAAATGGCCATACTTCCCAAAGCAGCTTACAGGTTCAATGCTATTCCTATCAAATTTCCAGTGAAATCAGTCACATAATTGGAAAAAACTCTAATCATATGGAAATTTAAAAAAAAAAGAACCAAATAGCCAAGGCAATCCTAAATGAACAAAGCTGAGGCATCACATTACCTGACCTCAAATTATACTATAAGGCTACAGTAACCAAAACAGCATGGTGCTAGTACTAAACCATACACATAGATCAATGAAACAGAATAGAGAGACAAGGAATAATGCCACACATCTACAACCATCTAATCTTTGACAAAGTTGACAAAAACAAGCATTGGAAAAAGACTCCCTATTCAATAAACGATGCTGGGATAACTGGCTAGTCATATGGAGAAGATTGAAATTAGACTTTTTCCTTACATCATGTACAAAAATCAATTAAAAAATGGAGTAAAGACTTAATTGTCAAACCTAAAACTATAAAAACCCTGGCATATAACCTTGTGAATACCCTTCTGGACATAGGAACTGGCAAAGATTTCATGTTAAAGAAGCTGAAAGTGATTGCAACAAAAAGAAAACTTGACAAATGAGATCTAATTAAACTAAAGAGCTTATGCACAGCAAAAGAAAATATCAACAGAGTAGGCACACAACCTACAGAATGGGAGAAAATATCTGCATACAATGCATCTGACAAAGGTCTGATGTACAGAATCTAAAAAGAACTTAAACGAACAAGCAAAAACAAAGCAAATCCATTAAAAAGTGGGCAAAAGACATGAACAGACATTTTTCAAAAGAAGACACACATGCCATCAACAAGGATATCAAAAAATGTTCAACATCACTAATCATTAGAGAAATGCAAATTAAAACCACAATGAGATAGCATTTCATTGAATGGCTATTACTAAAAAGTCAAAAAACAACAGATACTGGTGAGGTTTCAGAGAAAAGGGAATGCTTATAACAATCCTGGTGGGAACATAAATTAGTTCAGCCATTGTAGAAAACAGTTTGGTGATTTATCAAAGAACCTGAAACAAAATTACTATCCAAACAGTAAATGTTCATTTCAGCACTATTCATAATAGCAAAGGCTTAGAATCAACCTAAATGTTCATTAATAGTAGACTGGATAAAGAAAATGTGGTACATTTGGAATGCTCCACAGCCATAAAAATGAAAAATTGAACAAGATAATTTCCTTTGCAACAACAAGGGTGGAGCTGGAGTCCATTATCCTAAGTGAGCTAATACAGAAACAGAAAATCAAATACCTCATGTTCCCATTTATAAGTGCAAGCTAAACATTTAGTGTCTATGGATACAAAGAAGGGTACAACAGACATACAGGTCTACTTAAGGTTGGAGGGTGGGAGAAGGGTGAGGCATAAAAAACTACCTATTGGACATTATGCTTATTACCTGGGTGATGAAATAATCTGTACACCAAATCCCCATGACACGCTATTTACCTATATAACAAACCTGCACATGTATCTCTGAACTTATAATAAAAACTTTAAAAATGATGTTTAGTGTCATTTTTCATTAGTGAAATGAAAATTAAAATAATGAGAGACCACTACCAACATAATAGAATGACTAAAATTAAAACCTACTAACAGAGATGTAGTTTGTTGGAATGCAAAATGATACAACTACTTTAGAAAAAAGTTTGTCTTGCCATATAATCTAGAAACGAGGTCAAAGATAGTCTTGCCATATAATCTAGAAACGAGGTTGATTTAAAAATGTACATCAACACAATTGGCACATGAATATCATTACAGTGTTATTCATAATCACCAAAAACTGAAAGGATTCACAATTCTTCAACAGGTCAATGAATAAACTAACAGTGATAGATACACACAACAGAATTCTATTCATCAATAAATACAAATGAGCTATCGAACCATGCAAAAACATGGATATATCTTAAATGCACATTGCAAAGTAAAATATGCCAGTCTGAAAAGCTACATACTGTGTGCTTCCAACTACATGGCCTTCTGGAAAAGAAAAAAAAAACAGTAAACATACAACTGGTGGTCAAAAGTGTGGAGTAAGAAAAGGTTTAATTTGCGAGGCACTGGGAATCTTTTAGGACAATGAAGCTATTCTGTTTGCTATTTTAATGTTGGACAGTGACAATATGTATTTGTCAAAAACCATAGAACTTTAGCAGACAAAAATAGAACCTTAATATATGCAAATTTTGAGAAATCATTTAGGTCAGGTGATCCTAGGATGGACTGCAGAATATGACCAAAGAATCTAACAGTATTACAAATGTCTAAAACATCTTCACTTAAGAGAGTGAAGAGAAAAGGTGCATTTTTATTTGACAAGCAATAATTTTATATATTTATAAGGTATAATATGATGTTCAATACATGTATCCATTATGAAATGGGCAAAAGAAAGTTATTAACATATCCATCACTTCGCATTTCTTTATGGAGAATATTTATATTCCACTTTCTTAGAAATTTTAAAACACAATAAGGTATAATTAGTCAACTTGCTGTGCAATAGATAATCAGAATACATTTCTCCTATTGTATCAGTCTGTTTTCACACTGCAAATAAAGACATGCCCCAAACTGGGAAATTTATAAAGGAAAGATGTTTAATTGACTCACAGTTCCACATGCTGGGGAGGTCTCACAATCATGGCAGAAGGCAAATGAGGAGCAAAATCCACACCTTATATGGCAGCAGGCAAGAAAGGCTATGCAGGGGAAGTCGCATTTATAAATTCATCACATCCTGTAAGACTTATTCACTATCATGAGAACAGCATGGGGAAGACCCACCCCCATCATTTAATAACCTCCCACTGGGTTCCTCTCATAACAGGTGGGAATTATGGGAGCTACAATTCAAGATGAGATTTGGGTGGAGACATAACCAAAACATATTATTCTGCCCCTGGCCCCTCCTAAATCTCATGTCCTCACATTTCAAAACCATTCATACCTTCCCAACAGTCCCCCCAAGCTCCTAGCCCATTCCAGCATTAACCTAAAAGTCCAAGTCCAAAGTCTCATCTGAGACAAGGTAAGTCCCTTCTGCTCATAAGCCTGTAAAATCAAAAGCAAGTAATTACTTCCTAGATACAATGGGGGTACAGGCATTGGATAAAGACAGCTGTTCTAAATGGGAGAAATTGGGCAAAACAAAGGGACTACAAGTCCCATGGAAGTTCAAAATCCAATAGGGCAAAATGATCTCCTTTGTTTCCATGTCTCACATCCAGGTCCTCCTGACAGAAGCGGGGGAGCACCCATGGCCTTGGGGAGCTCCACCCTTGTGAGTTTGCAGGGTACATCCCCCATCCCAGCTGCTTTCACAGGCTGGCATTAAGTATGTGTGGTTTTTCCAGATGGATGGTGAAAGTTGTCAGTGGCTCTACCATTCTGGGATCTGGAGGACAGTGGCTCTCTTCTCACAGCTCCACTAGGCAGTGCTCCAGTGGGGACTCTGTGTGGGGGCTCCAACCCTGCATTTCCCTTCTGCACTGCCCTGGCAGAGGTTCTTCATGAGGGCCCCACCCCTACAGCAGACTTCTTCCTGGACATCCAGGCATTTCCATACATCCTCTGAAATCTAGGTAGAGGCTCCCAAACTTCAATTCTTGACTTCTGTGCATCCTCAGGCTCAACACCATGATGAAGCTGCTAAGTCTTGTGGCTTGCACCCTCCAAAGTCATGGTCCACACTGTACATTGGTCCCCTTTAGCCAGGACTGGAGTGACTGGAGCACAGGGCACCAAGTCCTTAGGCTGCACACAGCAGTCAGGCCCTGGGCCCAGCCCAGAAAACCATTTTTCCTTCCTAGACCTTTGGGCCTGTGATGGCAGGGGCTGATGCAAAGGTCTCTGACATGCCCTGGAGACCTTTTCCCCATTGTCTTGGTGATTAATATTCAGCTCCCTGTTACTTATGCAAATTTCTGCGGCAGGCTTGAATTTCTTCCCAGACAATGAGTTTTTCTTTTCTCCTGCATTCTCATATATAATAGCCCAAGGGGTTCACCTTGCCTGCTGCCTGGACAGAACTGACTTATCGAGAGGGGAATTGTAATCGAAAAAGGGTAATTCATGCAAAGCCAGCTATGTGGAAGACCAGAGTTTTATTATTACTCAAATCAGTCTCCCTGAACATTCAGGTAGAAGAGTTTTTAAGAACATCTTGGTGGGTGGGGGAAACCAATGAGCCAGGAATGCTGATTACTCAGGGATGAAATCAAAGGAAATTAAAGCTGTCTTCTTGCAATGAGTCAGTTCTCGGATGAGGGCCACAAGATCAGATGAACTAGTTTATATATCTGGGTGGTGCCAGCTGATCCATCAAGTGCAGGGTCTGCAAAATATCTCATGCACTAATCTTAGAAGCAGTTTAGAGAAGGTCAGAATCTTGTAGCCTCCAGTTGCATGACTCCTAAACCATAATTTCTAATTTAGTGATTAATGTTAGTCCTACGAAAGTAATCTAGTCCCCAGGCAAGAAGGAGCTGTGCTTGGGAAAGGACTGTTATTGTCTTCATTTTAAATTGTAAACTAAGTTTCTCCCAAAGTTAGTTCAGCCTATGCCCAGGAATGAACAACTTGGAGGTTAGAAGCAAGAATGGAGTCAGTTAAATTAGATCTTTTTGGCTGTCTCAGTCACGATTTTGCAAAAGGTGGTTTAAGTCGGGCTGAAAATTTTCCAAGATTTTATGCTCTGCTTTATCTTGAATGCTTTGCCACTTAGAATTCTTCTCCCAGATACCCTAAATCATCTCTCACAAGTTCCAAGTTCCACAGATCTCTAGGGCAGGGGCAAAATGCTGCCAGTCTCTTTGCTAAAATATAACAAGAATCAACTTTGCTCCAGTTCCCAACAAGTTCCTCATTTCCATCTGAGACCACCTCAGCCTGGACTTGATTGTCCATATCACTATCAGCATTTTGGTCGAAGCCACTTGACTAATCTCTAGGAAGTTCCAAACTTTCCACATCTTCGTGTCTTCTGAGCCTTCCAAGTCTCCAGGAAGTTCCAAACTTTCCCACATTTTCCTGTCTTCTTCTGAGCCCATCACACTGTTCCAACCTCTGCCTGTTACCTAGTTCTAAAGTCACTTCCACAGTTTTGGGTATCTTTCCACAGTGCCCCACTATCTGGTACAAATGTACTGTATTAGTCTGCTCTCACACTGTGAATAAAGACATACCCGAGACTTGGTAATTTATAAAGGAAAGGTTTAATCGAGTCACAGATCCACATGCTGGGGAGGCCTCACAATCATGGTGGAAAGTAAATGAGGAGCAAAGTCACATCTTACATGGCAGCAGGTGAGGCAGCTAGTGCAGGGGATCTCCTGTTTATAAAATCGTCAGATCTCATGAGACTTATTCATTATCATGAGAACAGTATGGGAAAGACCCTTCACCATAATTCAATTATCTTCCACCAGGTCTCTTCTGCAACACATGGGAATTATGGGAGCTACAATTCAAGATGAGATTTGGGTGGGGACACAGCCAAATCATATCACCTATGTGCCTGAAACCTTGTGTACTTTGACCAACATCTCCCCTTTCCCCATCACCTGGTAGGCAACTGATATGGTTTGGCTGTGTCCCCACTCAAATCTCATCTTGAATTCCCACATGTTATGGGAGGGGCCTGGGAGGTAATTAAATCATGGGGGTAGGACTTTTCCGTGCCACTCTAGTGATAGTGAATAAGTCTCATGAGATCTGATGGTTTTAAAAAGGGGAGTTTCCCTGCACGAGTTCTCTCTTTGCCATCCCCATAAGATGTGACTTGCTCCTCTGTGCCCTCCGCCGTGACTGTGAGGCCTCCCAGCCCCATAGAACTATCAATCCATTGAATCTCTCTCTTTTATAAATTTCCCAGTCTCCAGTATGTTTTCATTAGCAGCATGAAAATGGACTAATACACCACCATTCTATTCTCTACTTCCATGAGTTCAACTTTTTAAAACTCCCCACATAAGTGAGATTATACAGTATTTGTCCTTCAGAGCCTCACTTATTTAATGCAGCTTTACTTCCTCCTCCCCTTCTCTTCTTTCCTGCTCCCTCCAGGAACTATGTACCCACCTTCCATGCTGAGCTGGGATCACCTCTCCAGCAACTATAATACTCCAAACCAGTTCCCCCAAAATGTACTGCCCACCCTTCTTACCAGTCTAAATCAACTGTAGGATTAAAAGACTTTCTTTCTCCCAAAAGTCTTTTCTGATTGTTCCAGCCCCAGTCATCATCCCTTTCCTTAGATGTCTAGATCTGCTCTCCTCAGTACAACATCCACTATCCATATGTGGCTCTTGAGCATTTCAAACGTGGAGAGTCTAAATTGAGATGTAAAATATATATTGGATTAGAAGACTTCACTAGAAAAAAAATTATTATAATTTGAAAAATTATTATGTGTAGAAATGAGAATATTTTGGATATATAGTGCTAAATAAAAACAATATTAAAATTCATTCTACTTCTTTCTTTTTACTTGTTCAAAAACATTTTACTTGTCCTAGAAATTTTAGAATTTTTATATGTACATGTGGCTTGTATTATGTCTTTTTTATTTTCCAAGACGGAGTCTTGATCTGCTCTCCCGAATACAACATCCACTAGCCATATATGACTCTCGAGCATTTCAAGTGCAGCAAGTCTAAATTGAGATGTAAAATATACATTGGATTAGAAGACTCTACTAACAAAAAAATCTTCATTATAATTTTTAAATTATTATGTGTAGAAATGAGAATATTTTAGATATATAGTGCTAAATAAAAATAATATTAAAATTAATTCTACTTGTTTCTTTTTACTTGTTCAAAAAAAATTTACTTGTCCTAGAAATTTTAGAATTTTTATATGTACATGTGGCTGGTATTATATCTTTCTTTTTGTTTCCAAGGTGGAGTCTTGCTCTGTCACCCAGGCTGGAGTGCAGTGTCACGACCTCGGCTCATTGCAACTTCCACCTCCCAGGTTCAAGAGATTGTCCTACCTCAGTTTCCTGAGTAGCTAGGACTACAGGCGTGCTAAATTTTTATATTTTTAGTAGAGACCAGGTTTCACCATGTTGGGCAGACAGGTCTCGAACTCCTGACCTCAAGCAATCTTCCCACCTTGGTCTCCCAAAGTGCTGGGATTACAGGCATAATATAATGTTTTTCAGATTTTCTTGTGCTTTCTAGTTGTTCCATCTATGTCTTCCCTGTTGGAATTGATCAACCATTTCTGAAAGAGGGAGTACGGGCTCAATGATGCCTCTTGGAATTGTCTGTTCTCTCACCGCACAGCTGGGGACTTTCCCTAGTTTCCAAAAACCTGTGGTCTTCCCTGAGGAATCTGAAACCCAAAGATTCTGAGTTAAAAGTTCTCTATGGCCTGAGAATCCCTACAAAATTCTCATCAAAATTCAGGACATAAAACAATGTCTGAAGCCAAAGAAAACATCCAAACATTTTCAGTTATTTTGTCATTTCAGAGAAAAATTTATAGGTTCTATTGCAAACATTTACATGTCAAATAAATATCCAAGAGTTTCTAATAATACATTTGCATTCAAGATTTGTTCATTACATTTTAAGGTAGGGATATATTTCCCTCTTGGAACTTGTAGTCAGCAAGTATACAATTTTATATTTGGTCATTTATAGATTGTGGGCATAATTTATAAAGGGAAGTGAGAAAAATAAATCATAGGAAATTATAAACTACTCCCCTGGGATGGAAAAACATAATAGAACCAAACCAAACAAAACAATAAAATCATAGGATAATATACCATATGTTTCTCTGAAATGTTAGGTCTTTGGACTATTAAATATTCTATAGTAAAAATATGCTAAAATTCACGAAGTTAGTAAATGACAAGTCTTTTTTCTTGTTAATCTCGTTCCTCCTTTCCCTACATAGAAATCAAATCTCAAGGACATCAATGAAAAGTAATTTTAAGTAAAAAAAAAGGAACCACTTTATCTTCCTCAGAAAAGCTGTCATATAATTCTCTGCTCGAGCAAAAACTTTATTTTTGTGTAGAATTGAGTTCAGAGGTTGTTAAATACAACTTTTTTAAAATTTGAGGCTTTTGATTTTTTATTTACTCTTTAGAAACTCATTCTTTTTAGAATCAAGATGAGAAGAAACAATTTAAATATTTAACGTGTGTCTCAGAAATCATAGTATACCACAAGATAAAGAGTTTTAAATTTTTGTGGTTTTTTCAGGGACACATATTTGAGAGTCTAGGAACTGATAGAATATATTTAATCAACAGCAGCAATTTGCTAGGTACCTACCATGTGCCCAAGTATTATGTTGGATTGGGGAGACATTCTAGTAAACAAGAATTCCCCATTTCTAGGGAGACAACGAAACCGGGAGTCACCCTAAAGCCACATCGTGTTACAGTGGGGGAAGCCCAGGGCAGGCCTGCATGGCCAAGGGGTCAGAGAAGGAGTCCCTAGTAAACGGATATTTAAGTGAGACCTGACCATGGGTGAAGGATGCGGGCAGGGGAAGATTGTGCTGGGCAGAGGACATGGCAAAGGCCAGCAGGTGAAAGACAGCATTGGTGTCCTTGAGACAAATGAAGGCAAGTGTGGCCCCTGGAAGAAGAATGATGAAAATGAGGAAGGAGCAGCCAGATCTTGAGGCCTTGAAAACCAGGAGGTTTGTTCATCTACAAGGTGATGGTGGGGTACTCAAAAGATTTTAAAAAATAATAATCGTGTTTCTAAATGCCACTCTGACTACAAACACTGGAGGGGTAACACAGGAGGCAGGAGACGAGTCAGAGAGCTGGATCCATAGTCCAGGAGAAAGATAATCAAGGCTCTACTAGAAATTGAATAGAAAAACAATTTAATATACACAAGAGATAATCCAGAAGCAAAGCTAAATATATTTGGTGACTGTTTGAATGTTGGTGATGAAGGAGAAGAAGACCAGTGCATCCCACATAGCTATGCAGGTTGTACACTGAGCAATCCGAGAGTGCCACTGTCATCATATCTACATGGAAGTCTCATGAAGAAGTTGTACAATGTGGCAGAACCCGAGAGCCCAGTGAGGAAAGGATGTGTCTAGGCCTCTACATTGGGCAAGTGGAAAGTTGTTGGTGAAAGTTTGGAAGAGAATTGAGATTCTTAGTCGGGGTGGGGAAGGAGGTAGCAGTGACAAAGGGAAATGATGAGGAGAGTGCTAAACACTATGAGTTTAAACACAGGTAAGAGAGGAGGAACAGTATGTGTTTGGCGCTAAGGCTTTTGGTCTACATGAGAATTGGATATTGGAAAAATCTTTATACTCATGACCTCACCAATTGATCTTGAAGAGTTGCCTAAGATTAGACAAGGAGAATATGTAAGTTCAGAAGGAGAAAGACCATTGCCAAAACATTGAAAAACACAATGTTTATTCAGGAAGAGATTCAAAGGGGAATAATGACACGATGGAGAAGGCAGATGGGAAACCATAAAAGTGTGGTGCCACAGGATCCAGGAAGGAGGTGAGTTGCCAAAGGGAAAAGGTCCATTGGGTTTAATGACACATGGTCATAGGTGGCCTCAATTAGAAGGATTCTGGGAGAAGGTGCAGAAGCCAGACTGTAATGAATTGAAAATGGAGAAGAAACTGCAGAAATGGAAGCAGATGGTGCGGACAGTTCTTTTGTGCAGTTTGGTTGTGATTATCAGGATACACTATTAGAAATGGATCAGGATAACGGGAGGTATTAAGGATACAAAAGGAATAGTGTATGTTTTTCAGAGTATGAACAATAAGCTCTGGAATATAGTGGAGGTAGTTGCTTTCCTATAGGATGAGGCACACACCTTTCATTGCAATAGGAGGGTGTGGCATCCCACGTATTTTCAAAATATTTTTCACTTGAGTTAGCTCAGAACTCAAAAAGATGTAAACTTATATATCCTGACACTCAGAGAACAAATTTTTCAAGAACTATCTTGAAAATTCATATGTTCTCCAACACAATTACTATCTCATCACTTTTTGGAGAAATTCTCTTTCTCTTTTCAATTTACCTGTTCAGTGGCTTATACAATTTTAATGCTAATGGTATAGAAATTCAAATAGTTTCATGGATGTAGAAGAAAATGAACATCAATCTTTGCCCAAATAAGCTATGAGAATCTGTGAAGCACAAGTTAGAAGTAATAGCTGGATTCTGAAAAGAGGAGCCCTCTGGTAAAAATCTGCATTCTGGCTCCCTACAGTCCAGTTGAAAATGTTCACAGGTACATAGGGAATCCTGATGAGCTTCCAACTTTACCTCTGGCACCTTGTATTAGTCCATTCTTGCATTGCTATAAAGAAATACCTGAGACTGTGTAATTTATAAGAAAAAAGTTTAATTGACTCACAGTTCCTCAGGCTGTACAGGAACAATGGCAGTATCTGTTACTGGGGAGGCCTCAGGGAGAATTTACTCATTGTGGAAGGCAAAGTGGGAGCAGGCATCTTACATGGCTGAAGCAGATGGAAGAGACAGAGGGAAGAGGGGTGCTACAGACTTTAAACAACCAAAGCATCTCTATACAGTCCCAAGGGAGATTGCTAAACCATTCATGAGAACTCCACCTCCATAATCCCATCACCTCCCACTAGGCCCCAGCTCCAACACTGGGGATTACAATTCAATTCAACATGAGATTTGGGTGAGGACACAGATCCAAACCATATTATTCCACCACTGGCCCCTTCAAATCTCGTGTTCTTCTCATAATGCAAAATACAATCATCCTCTCCCAACAGTGTTCAAAATCTTAACTAATTCCAGTACTAACTCAAAATCCAAAGTCCAAAGTCTCTTCTCATACAAGGCTAGTCCCTTTCACCTTTGAGCTTACAAAATAAGAAACAAGTCAATTACTTCCAAGAAACAATGAAAGTATAGGCATTGGGTAAATACTCCTATTCCAAAAGGGATAAATTGGCCAAAAGAGAGGGGCTAGAGACCCCATGTAAGTCTTCTACCCAACAGGGCCGCCAATAGATCTTAAAGTTCCAAAATAATCTCCTTTGACTCCATGTCTCACATCTAGAGCACACTGGTATGAAGGGTAGACTCCCAAGGTCTTGGGCATCTCCACTTTTGTAGCTGTGCAGGGTTCAGGGGCTGCTCTTATGAACTGGCACTGAGTGCCTGTGACATTTCCAGCTGAAGGGTGCAAGCTGCTGGTGGATCTACCATTCTGGGGTCTGGAGGATGGTGGCCCTCTTCTCACAGCTCCACTAGGCATTGCCCCAGTGGGGACTCTCTGTGCAGGCTCTAACCCCACATTTTCCCTCTGTACTACTCTAGAGGTTCACTATGAGGGACCTCTACCACACAGCCTGTTGTATAGTGTGCCATCTTCCTTCTCAGGAAGCTCACCAGTATCTTGGGTCATTACCCAACCCCAGGATAGAACCCGAGCAAAGTTTCGGGTTCTACTCCTGAAGGTCCATGCACTGGGATCATGCTGGCCTCTGTTGGGAAGATACTCTCCCGACACCATGAAAATATGCCTGTGTAGCCGCTGGGCTCAGTAGTGGCACTTACTCCTGAGGCTGGGAGGAGACAGGGTCTACCCTTGCTGAGCATGGTGCCTTCTCCGAGTTGTCATTTCCTGACTAAATTCCTGGTCCTAGGTCCCCAGGGACCATTCTCTTATCATATCTTCTATTCCACTCTTCCCTGTCCCCAGCCAGCCTGAGTTCCAGTTTAGTATGCTGTTTTCTCCCATATTTTGAATCTGTCCCAGGACCCTTTCCATGTCCCTCAGAGGGTAAGATATTAAATATCAAAATTCCAGAAAAGATTCTTTTTTCACTTCATTTTTTATTGTCACACTTCTCATGTATACGATGAGCTTGGAACAAGGGCAAAAAGAAAGGGAAAATTGAGAGGGAATAAAGAAGAATAAAACAAAATGTCCCATCCCAATAGTAAGATCTCTGATTCCTCAGACCAGTAGGGAGAGTATGAGCTTGGCAACCACCCTACCCTTTGTCCTGGAGCCTGCCCAGTCATGAAGCCCCTGTAAAGTACAGAGTTGCCCAGAGAGGAAGGAGGAGGATCTGTTCCCAGCACTGGTTGTGTTGAAAGTGCACAGTCTGGGGCTGGGGAATGGCCAATGGGACAATGTCTCTGCAACCCTGGCTTCTGCTCTTCCTAAGGGTGGTTGATACCTGCGGCTTCCCAGAGAGCAAAGGAAGGGGTGATCTTCATGAGGCCACAGATTCTGCTTCAGACTCTTGTTTTAAAAAGAACATTTGGGGGACTCCCTCTAAGGCCTGTCATTAGCATTTGACATGCAGACAATTACAAGAAAAACAGTTATTCCCTTCACAGAGCTTCAAGCCCAAGAGGGAAAAGTTGATGTTAAATAACTGAACAAATACATAGCCGGTTACTAATGTGGGAGTCCAGTGAGGAGGTCTGGGTGACATCAGCTAGTCCGGAACATGAGGAAAAGGCTGCAAAGAAACTCACATTTCAGGTGAGATTGGGAGCCAGTGGAAGTTTACTAGGCAAAGCAGAAAGGATGAAAAGCAATCCAAGGAGGTCTTGGAACAGGAAGAAGTTTGGGCAGTTCACCAAGCTAAACAGCATCAACGTGATGGGGGGCAGGGAGAAGCATCAGAAGAAGATGAAGACCTGGACAAGTTTTTGCAGTTCCTATTGGGTACTTTGAGGATTTATTGTAATATTAATAGGAAATTATTTTGGAAGACTTACTCAGACTGCTGCTTGGGGGGACATTTGGTGGGATCACAAGTGACTAGACAAGGCCCATTAGGAAGATATCATCTTGATTTTGAGTAACCACTTGCCAAATACATATGTATACTTTTTTTATTTTTTGTCTTGAGACAGGTTCTCACTGTATCACCCAGGCTGGAGTGAAGTGGCATAATCACAGCTCACTGCAGCCAACCACCTTGGCTCAAGCAAAACTCCCAGCACAACTTCCTGAGTTGCCGGGACTACAGATACAGGCTCCACACCTGACTCATTTCTTTTTATTATTACTGTTTTGTAAAGACAAGGTCTTACTATGTTGCTCAGGCTGGTCTCAAACTCCTGGTCTCAATCCTCCTGCCTTGGCCTCCAAAATTGCTGGGATTACAGGCATGAGCCACCATGCTCAGCTTACTCTCAGGAGGTAAAAGATCACTTCCTTTCTGCATAAGGGGATAATTTTAAACAAAACCAAAAGTGACTTGTTATAGTTTATTTCTGAAGTGGACTTCTACAACTTTCTGTATTAGTTAGGGTATTCTATGCTATTGCTACCATAAGGGACCTCCAAATGCAAAGGCTAGCATAATACGATCTGATCTGATTTCTTTCTTATTCAATAGTCCAAGGCTGTTCCACTGTTTCCCATTTTAAACATGTGGCTTCCACGGGTGCATAGGGGTCACCATGCCGGTCAGCTGGCAGGAGAATAGGATGAAGAACCTCACATGAGAGATTTCCCTCAAGCGGGTGGACGTGGACGTGGACGTGCTCACTCATGTTACCATTTCAACGAGAGGACCCAGTCACATGACAACACCTATTTGCACGAAGTCTTGGAATTGTAGTCCAGCTCTATGTTCAAAAGAGGAGAGTGGATGTTAGGAGTACATTTGACAGAATTTACAGATTTTGTAGGTATTTTGTCTTTGGAAATTACTCTTCTAAGATTAGTCTACAAATCAGACTAGTGGGACTTCATCATCAGCCTTCCCTCTCTGTACCTTCTAATCACAAGGACTAGCTTTTCTGCTTCCAGGACTTTCAGCTTTTGCTTCTCGAAGAATATCTTGGCTTAAAAGAAAACAAAATAACAGCTAATGTCTTCCTTTGGCATCACAAATATGCCCCATTAGGTAGTGGCCTTCGTTTCTCCACTAAATTGTAGATACCATTTCATTTTTATTTATTTATTTATTTTTTGAGACGGAGTTTTGCTCTTGTTGCCCAGACTGGAGTGCACTGGCGTGATCTCGGCTCACTGCAACCTCTGTCTCCAGGGTTCAAGCGATCCTCCTGCCTCAGCCTCCCAAGTAGCTGGAATTACAGGCATGCATCTCTACGCCCAGCTAATTTTGTATTTTTAGTTGAAATGGGGTGTCTCTGTGTTGCCCAGGCTGGTCTAGAACTCCTGACCTCAGGTGATCCCCCGCCTTAGCCTCCCAAAATGCTGTGTTATGCCCAGACCCTCTGTTCCCCAAAGAAGACCACCAGAGTCCAGAGTCAAAGCCAAGCGGCAAGGATCTTTATGACAAGTTCGAACCTGGTCCCTCCATTACACAGCATACAAGAGGGCCCCGAACAATGCGAGTGCTTGCTTTTTTATAGCCCGAAAGTTACAGGGGAACAAAGGAATTCTTTCGGTTCCCGCGCTTTCAGTAAAACCTTGAACGGCTGTCTCCTTATCGGAGACCTTCCAGGTGGCGTTTGTACTGGGCTCAGGAAGTTTGAGAGATATGTGGTGGGATGGGAGGATGGGATGTGTTTGTACTGGGCTCAGGAAGTTTGAGAGATATGTGGTGGGATGGGAGGATGGGATGTGTTTGTACTGGGCTTGTTTGTTTTGAGCCCGGGGCTGAGGAATGTGCCCGGCTCCTCTCAGCTGGGACCACAGGCATGAACCACCATGCCCGGCCCTAAATTTTTGATTCCATAAACACTTTTGGATTCTGTATTTAGCTTTAAAAGCACATCCCATCCGACAACAATTAATTGAAGTTCATCTTACCTTCTCTATTTACTTGCACCATAATCTTTAAATGCCGTGAACTTTGAATGAAAAATCCTCATCACATTACTCCAACCGAAAACTATTCATTAAACTATTTTAAAGATTCTTTATAGCTCAATGAACCCTTCAAACAAGTGTAATTTTTAGTGTAAATATGATTTTGTAGGAAATAAACTGAAAAGCATTAGCTACTATTAATAACCACTGCTGACTCTTCCTAAGATAATTTACTGTATCCCACGTTAAATCTGTGTACAATCCTTATAATATTAATGTACTGAGACTGACACAATTTATTCTTGAATACATTAAACATCCTATTTTGGATCTTCACCCAGAAAAAATATTGTTTTCTGTTTTATTTGAATGGGTTTTCAACTTAAGTAGGATGCCATCTTAATTTAAGATTAAGCAAGCGTGTAAATGTACCTTTGCAGACTCTTCTCACATCTGTGCATTTAATTTTCCTAAGTCTGGATTTAAAATTGAGTTAAGAGAGAACCGGAAACAAAGTGGTGCATCTTGGAGAACTCCTCCCTTGCTTACTTACATTTAAAAAGATCAATTAGAATCTGTTTCTTTATGGAAATAAGAACATACCTATCAATGAGGTCAAGAGTATATTACATACGGTTTTGCCGAACAGTACAAGGTAAACTCTGGTATATAAGGGTGCTTGTTGTTTGAACTGACAGAATTTTGTTGAAAATGAAAAGTATTTGTAACACTTAAAAGAAAAGCTTCACAGCATGGCACTTCTGTCAAAACTTTACAACTAGGATCTACTGATGTCAATGCTATATTTTTTTTTCTGTGGGATATTAGAAAGAAGGGTAAACACGAGTGATACTTAAAAGTCAAACAATTTTTCTGTTGAAAATAAAAAGTTTAATGTGTAAGAGTGTTGTAAAAATAATATTGGGAGTTTTGTGTGTTTATCTCCTTGATAAATAATTCAGCGAAAGATAGTTTGCAGGGAAAGGTGGTTTAAGAAAGCTCTACTAGATGTTTTATGGAGACGGTGTTTGCAAAACTTTTGAAAATAGTTATTTGAAATAACCAGCTATTGTTTAGTTGAAGTAACAATAAATTTTTATATTAGAACACAGGACTCGCTATCCAACTTGTTTTATCTGCTGCAGATTCTAAAGCAGGATTCCATATAGTTAAATCCTGCTATGAAATAGGCTTTCTTTCTCAAGCCATTTCTTTCTTTTTGAGGGTTTTGCAAGAGTTCTCTTTCTCTCTCTCTCGAATTGATGGCTTCCTTATTTATAACTAGGTCGCTATACTAAAGCAACCCAGGGAATGTGGGGTCTTCTGTGTGGTTCATTTTCAATGTCTCTGTGCTGGAGCATTGCCTGATGGCCAAGAGCTGGGCCCATCTACACTTGGCATCTTAGTCACCTACATCTCCATCTGTCACACTGACCTGCTGGCATCCTTCTGCTCTGCAATCAAGTTGCAAAGGCCTACTCTTCCCTGGTGTAGGTTCAAACATTTCTCTTGACATGCAAAATTTATTGGGCCAGTGTTATACCTTCATCAGGGTTTTAAGAGGTGCTGAGGATCTGACCTGGGAAAGTGAGGAAGTAAGGTCATGAAAGAGTAGTGAGAGAGTATAAAGTTCACTTTGGGGGAGATGTCATTATGGTCAGATTATTGTGAATATGAGAGAAGAAAAATAAATGGCCTCGGATGACAGTAGATGGCATCAGAGAATGGGGTGGCTTCATGTCAATGTTTCAATGACAGCTTCATTAATGATCCTGACATTGTGAGTGGAGGTCTGCTGGGAGGGCTGGGGAGGAGCAATATTGAATTAACGAGGTTATAGGGTCAGCAGTTCAGGGGGCCCACCCACTTTTCACATAGAAGCTGTGGCCGCCACGAGTGGTAACCATGTCGCGTGGAGTGGATGTGACCAGGCAAATGACAGAAGCATCCAGATGTGGGTGCCAAAGTCTGGGGAAGGTTAAGGAGGTCCCAGAGGACTCAGGCATCCCCACAGCTGGGGAAACAATGTCAGCCATGGTAGGGTGGCAGGGGAGGAAAGCTTGGGGTTTTTTGGCTGACCTATTGTTAGAAAGTGAAATGACAAAAATAACTACTCAAAATAGTGAAAAGAATGTACAGGAAAAAAATGAGGGAACCAAAAAGCAGGACAATAAATTGCAGTCTTGGAAATAAACTAGATACAGTAGCTAGTTCCTCTGGGGAAGACTTATTCCCACTTCAGAGTGAGAGATCATTATCTTATCACAGACATTTACATCATTTCTGCTTTTAGAAGAGGTCCCACATTTCTTTCTTATGTCATCAATTCTTGGCTTTTCTTTATCTTTCCTCATCATTTCTAGATGATCTCATGCTCAGGGATGCTGACAAGACAGACTCTTAATTCTCCCAGGATGAAATTTAAAATGATTTCATGAGAAAACCCAGAGGACTTCTCCCCTAATCTCATCCATGATTAATGACTCTGAATTTGGTGATTAGGATGAAGATCCTGATGGGAGCCATTTTGCTTGTTCAGGGTTATTGACATGAAATATGAAAAACTAAGCTTTAATCTCTTTTCCACAAGCCTCGTGGGCTTGTTATTCCTTCCATTTTTATGTGTTTCTACATTTTAATCAAGAAACTGGGGGAGAGTTGTGTAATCTCAGCTTTGGGAGGGAAAAGCTATCTGTTTTGAAAATTGCCATATCATTTATCCTGTGATATTGCTCTTCTTACCATAATATTAAATATTATTATATCATATTAATATAATAAATATTATTAATAATATTAACATTATCAATTGATAAATAATATTAATAAATAATATTCATATAAAATATTACTATGTATTACAATATTATTATATATTATTAAATATTAAATTTTACTATAATATTAAACATTATTTATATACCTAATAGAATTAAAAATGGCCTAGCTTTCCCAAAAATACTCCTAGTGGCAGCTAATTGAGTTGTTAGCACTTTCTATTATAGGATTACAATATATACTGCAGTATTGACATAGTTACCACAACATTTAAAACTATGCTTTTTCGGTTTTTTTTTTTTTTTGAGACAGAGTCTTGCTATTTGTTGCCCAGGCTGGAGTGCAGTGGCACAATCTCGGCTCACTGCAACCTCTGCCTCCTGGATTCAAGTGATTCTTCTGCCTTAGTTTCCCAGGTAGCTGGGATTACAGGTGCCTGCCACCATGCCCAGCTAATTTTTCATATTTGTAATAGAGATGAGGTTTCACCATGTTGGCCAGGCTGGTCTCAAACTCCTGACTTTGTGATTCACCCACCTCAGCTTCCCAAAGTGTAGGCGTGAGCCACCGTTCCTGGCCTAAAAATATGCATTTTATAAATCTTGATACATAAAATAGACTAAAATATGCATAAAAAGAAACAGGAAGCAGAATCCTAAACGTTTAGAGTAGTAATGCACGTGTGAATTGCATTCTATCTCTGGATCACCCTTATCCAGTTTTAACTGGGTAGATCCAGTCCATTTATCCAGAAAAGATGCAGAGAGGACAAAAGGATTAAATGGGTCAAAACCAATCACATGTCTACCCCTCTACACGAGGAAAAGTGGAAACTGTTTATTGGCTGGTTTGTTTTTAAATATTTACTGATGACAAATATCTTCAATGAGAGACAGAACTTGGAATAAATTACACCATTTATAACAAACTGCTTCTATTCTAACCAAAGCTGAGAAAATCACTTTTAAAAAGTAAAATGAGGTCTTTGTTTCTCTAAGATTTGACAACATATGGAGACCAAATTAGTTTAAAGAGGCGCATGTGCTTTGCTATCTATTCACTGGCATATATGAAAAAAATGATGTACTGCTTATTGCTGACAGCTATAGTTAGCAGTGGATGCATTTAAGTTACATAAATAACTTTTAAAGTGCTTGCTTATTGAAGAGAAAACATATTGAGCATTTTGTGGGGCTGTTTTAATTAGGAATACTTTCAAAATTAAGTAGAGTGCTCAAAGAATAAACCTATATTGTGTAATTCAATCAACTGAGTTATTTAACAATATTAGTATTCCAAGAGTTGTTTGATAAATATTTTAGAATAATGTATATATTGCCTATATGCAGACAATGGTTTTAGTTTGCCAACATTGCAATTATGATTTATACAATTAAATTTTTCTAAAATTGTTGGCTTTCTTTAGAGCCTAAAACATGTCTCATTAACCTGAGTTTAGTAACACTTGTACAGAGTAAACATACTGAGTAATTGATAGATAAATGAAATTAACAACTTTATCTCTTCCATATAAAATTCTGGTTACAATAGAAGCCATTACACTTATTATTCTAAATGGGAAACAGATGAAAATGTGAGTACTACTGACTTTTTAAATTATGGAATTTTAGCTATATTTTCCTCACATACAGATTCTAGCTTTCCCTGATGGTTTTTTGTTACATCTGTGTGCAATTCCCTGTGACTTAATATAAACCACAGCACTGGTAATGAATTTCAGTATCTCAATATTCTCTCAGATAAAAGTAACATTTCCCCAGATGCAGGCATTTGTCAAAATTCAGTAAATATACACTTAAGATTTGCACATTTCATGGAATGTAAACTTTACATAAAGCTCTAAACAAATACCAGTCATCCCTCGGTATCAGCGGAAATTGGTTTTAGGATCCCTGCTTACACCAAAATTCACACATGCTTAAATGGACCCTGTGGGACCTGCATATAGGGAAAGTTGGCACTCTGTATACAAGAGTTCCCATTCTGAGAATATTTGTGTTTTCAAAACGCATTTGGTTAAAAAAATAAAACTCACGCAAAAGTAGACCCACTCAGTTCAAATCCATGTGGTTCAAGTGTTACGTGCATTGAAATCTAGCTAATGATATGCACGCAGAAATATTTAGGAAGATGCATATTGATGTCTGTAATTTACTTTGAAAGGCATAAAACACTGATAGATGGATCAAGAGAGAGATACATGTATTGAAGTGCAATTCAAAGTTAATGGCAGAAACTTAGGCTGAAAGGGGTTCAGTGAAAAATGATCTCAACTTTGCTGAATATTTGAAAATTTTCAAAATAAAATGTAAGGCACAAGGGAAAGTAATGTCTGTAATGCCTGTGCGATGTCAGGTACCCTGGTTGTCCCTGACATCCCCACATACATAAAATAACACTGGTTATTTTATTAATCACTATTCTAGAGAGTATAACATATCCAGGGCTCATTAAAGCTTCCTATAAATTATCATCATTGCTGTTCCCTGGACAATGCAAGCCTCTTAGAAGGTATTGCCTTCACTTATGCCCGCTTGCCTTTCTGCTATTGCTGTCATGTCTTTCGGTTCGTGTATACCTTCAATCCCTCGAGATGTTCTGATTCGTGTTTAATGCAATCACATTCATTCAATTATATTAATGTTCTCCATTCTTTACTTTTTATTTAAAATTTTTTTTGTTCTTAAGCAATCCAATTAATATTTATTTTAATGTAGACTAACTGATGTTGAATTTTGTCTTAAATATTTTAATGATATGTTATTAACTGAGGAAAAGTAATTACCAATTTTCTTAGAACATTGTTATTTTAATTAATATATAGTATTATGCTTTTTTAGGTCTTAAACTGGAGTCTGTCTATATTAATATTGTTTTATTTGTTTACTTTTGCTTATTATTTGCTTTTATTGATTTTATTTGTATTATTTTTCATATAAAAGATATAGAATTTTGCCATCCCACAATCTTTATTAATAATTAAAAAGTAAATATAAGTTAATAATTACCAACAAAAACTGAAAATTATAAAAAATCAAGCTGTGGAATAAAATAGAAGCTGTATTAGTCTATTCTTACATTACTATAAAGAACTACCTGAGACTGAGTTATATGGTTTGGCTCTGTATCCCCACCCAAATCTCATCTTGTAGCTCCCACCATTCCCACATGTTGTGGGAGGTACCCTGTGGGAGATGATTGAATCATGTGGGCAGGTCTTTCTCATGCTGTTCTCATGACACTAAATGGGTCTCACAAGGCATGATGGTTTTCAAAACAGGAGTTTGTCTGCAAAGGTTCTCTCTTTGCCTGCAGACATCCATGTAAGATGTGACTTGCTCCTCCTTGCCTTCCACCATGATTGTGAGGCTTCCCCAGTCATGTGGAACTATGAGTTCTCCATTAAACCTCTTTCCTTTATAAATTGCCCAGTCTTGGGTATGTCTTTATCCGTAGTGTGAAAACAAACTAATACACTGGGTAACTTATAAAGAAAAGAGTTTTAATTGGCTCATAGTTTCACAAACTGTACAGGAAGCACAGCTGAGGAGGCCTCAAGAAACTTACAATCATGGTGGAAGGTGGTGAGGAAGGAGACACATCTTACATGGCTGGAGCAGGAGGAAGAGAGGCAAGGAGAAGGTGCCTACACACTTTCAAACAACCAGATCTCCTGATAATTCACTCACTGTCCTGAGAACAGCAAGGGGGAGAACACCCCCATGATCCAATCACCTCTCACCAGACCCCTCCTCCAACACTGGAGATGATGACAATTTGACATGAGATTTGGATGGGGACACAAATCCAAGATATATCAGAGGCAATACTGTCAAGATTTTGTTTTCATTCATTTATATCCTAGCCAGTTCTGTGAAGCTATTTACAATAGTCACATATACAAATAATAATTTCTAGATAAAACTGTTCATAATATTTTCATCTTATCTTTCATTGTTTAAAGCAAACTGCCAAAAATATGTAGTAATATAACTCCATTGTTGACTTCAAATAATGTTACAATATATTTATATTAATAGTAATAAAAAATCAGGGTGTGACTCTTTTGGGCATTTTCAGTTGTGTGGAATTGATCTCTTGCAAGCTTCTAAAGGTAAAATAATATTTTTTGTTGAGAAAGACAGAAATAATCATTTTTGAAAAAATGACTGCAGAAATGCTAAAGAGGCGATTTTTACCAATTTAGAAATGAGAAATGAGGGTAATTAATGAATGAATTACAAATATTCTGAATTTGGTTAAATAAATATCAAGTTGCAAGTTTTATGTTGTCTTAGAAGTGTAGCAACTTTCTGGGACGACAATAGATGGGTGACTGAGTGGTGAAAGTTAAATTTAATGCATTTTCAGATGGCATATGAATAATCTCCATTTGCATTGAATGTGAGTAAATGCAGGAAAGTGCTGAGATACTGTGAAATCAATGAGTTTATAAAGTAGGAAAATCTGACATATGTCTGAGGTTCTAGAAATGATATGGTAACCATGAATATACAAAAAGAGTACGATTCAGAAGGCCTACCTAGCTTCTTTATTATTGTATGTGCACAATTGCACACAAAGTCTGTCTTCATAAATTTTGTTATTTTTTTTCTTTAAATTTACCTAAGTCCTGGCAAAACAACTTGCCTTCCAGGTGTCTCTGCAATAGCAGTGGACCATGGCTAGCCAACGCCTTTATACTGGTACATTGTAAATCTGATCATTTGGCACTTATTCTATGTTCAGCAGGATTGTAATGTTCAATTCCATGGGGAATTGTGTTGTTCTCAATTAGCAGCTGGGACCTGGGAGGGACTGGAAGGTGCTAAGAGCCCTGTATTTGCCATCTCTGGACTAGCTTATACATGCTCCAAGGCCTCATTCTGCCTTGTATCTCCAGTGTCTAGTACAGCATGTGAAACTATGGCTTTGAACAACAAATGCTTGTGAAATGATAACAAAATCAAAATTAATTTATGGTAAAAGAGACTTTTCTGACAATATGGAAGACAATATGTGTGTTATTCTACTCAGGCTGCCATAACAAAATATCATACAAACTGGGTGGCTTAAATAACAGAAATTAGTTTTCTCACAGTTATAGAGATGAGAAGTCTAAGATTAAGGCACCAATAGGACTGGTTCTGGTGAGGCCTCTCTTTGTGGCTTTCAGGCAGCTGCCTTCTCACTGTCCTGACATGGCCTCTGATCTGCGCATGCCTAGAGAGACAGAGAGTGAGATAGATGTCCAGTATCTCTTCTGCTTTTCGTAAGGACACACGTCTTATGGAATTAGGACCTTTATGACCTTATTTAACCTTAATTAACTTTTTAAATAACCATTGAAGAAGCTTGGGATTCCTGGACAGTAAATCACAACCAGATCATAATTCCCCCATAAAGCTTTTACCGGGTCTACTTGAAAAATTTTATCCCAATTTCTGAAACTTTCATATATCTCAGTAAGCATGAAAAAATAGGTATCACCCTATTACAGAACCAGAAATTTGGTTGTAAATGAGGTTTAACTTTATTATTCAACTGAGAAATATTTTAACTTACTATGGTAACTTAGTATTGAAAGGAAATTAAAGTAAAATCATTATATAAGGATAAAAGTTATTTTGTAATATGCAGAATCACTCCATTTTATAAGAAGTGAGATATGTATCTACAGATTTAAAAGGTCAATTCTGTGTCTCAAGGAAATCTCAGTGACTCAGACAAGGTCTTTTGCTGGTGTGTAAAACTTCAATATTTGACACTTTCCAAATAATTCAGTGATGAAGATCCACACATGAACATCTAGTCAACCTTATTCAAAAAGATATATCGAGCATCTAATATGGGTTCTAGCAGGTATACCAAGACCTGGTGGGACAGAGGTATATGAGATGTGAGTCATATTGCCAAATGACATCTGGTGGCAAAATAGACATGACATGTTTTTGTTTCATTTAGATCTAATTCATGTTCTTCAAAATATTTTAGAATTTAAAGTTTACTGTTGCCTACCATCTTACATTTGTATTTATTACATTAATTTTGTATGATACATCAGTCTATTATATTTTCTATTTGCTATATATGTATGCCTGGTGATTATTATAAATTGATTATTGATTATATGACCTGCTATTTTACTAAATTCTAATATTACAGTAATTTTCCATTGATTCTTGTGAATTTTTAAATATAACATTATAATACCTGCAATAAATAGGTTTGATTCTTTTATTCTCATTCCTATGTTTTTAATTACTTTCTTTTGTCTAATTCTGTGTATGTGTGTGTACATATGCTCACATGTATATGTACATATATACGTTAACATTTATAACAATTCCTATTTATTCTATAAATAAAATTTTTCAAAGTCAAAAAATGTCAAACACATTTTCTTCAGCTATGAAGATTATCATAGGATTTTTCCCTTTAGACTTGTTTATATAATGGAGTCTATTAATGAATTTCTTCCTATGGACCCACTCTCACATTCCTGGGATTTATCCCAGTTAATTGTGACATATTTTTTTTCTCCGGTGTACTATTTAATATAACTTGACTCACGCAATATATTGAAGGAGAAATCTATTCCCCCTTTCTAATGACTATATAGAGGTGGCCTGCTACTATTCGACTGGCCATGCATAGCAATATTGTAATGAATGCATCTGGTTTTCTTTTATACACTTTATTTATTACCTAAAATAAAAAGAAGAGACTGTTAACTGGATTGTGTTTCTTTACCACTGGTGAGAATGTTGTGTCTCAAAGCAAAAATGTTTTCTCTCTTGCTCCCTGTTTTAAAGATTAGAAAAGGCTGTGCACATATTTCCCATATTTCCCTTCCTAGGTACCTTTCAACATAGCAGGGCACAGCCACGTGAGAACTCTGTAAGGAGAAAATACCAGGGAGAAATTTGCTATTACATTAAGTTCCTCTTTCTCTGTTTTACACTCTGCTTTTTCCACTAAACCTCAAAGGTAGACTGGCCCCAACTTTGATCTCAACTTTCTCGAAGAAGGTCAAAGACATCAGGTAGAATACTGCTTTAATATTGTTGTTACAGGTAATTCTCAGACCTAATTAAGGATGAATGTGTTTTGATCTTTTATTTTTTCCTTTGCAATGACACTTCATATGAACCTTTTGTAATTAAGTTTTAAAAGCCTAGAGAGAAGGGTCATTCTGCATTAAAATAATACTGCAAACTCTTCTTTGACATAGACATGATAAAAACAGAGAAGATGGACTACACAGCAAACGTGATTTTCAAAACTTAATTGGAAAATCCTCAAAATAGCTCTGGAGGTGCATTCTTATGGTATATATTATGGATGGACTTTTAGTATTAGAAGTAGAGAATTGATGTGTCTCTATGCAAAGGGATCACATTGGCAGGCTACCAATACACTCTTTTATGTACTAAAACCATGCAACTGTGGGGCTCAACTTAATATTCATTGGTATTGATAGGAAAACTCATAATTTTATGAGCTGGAGAGTAAGTAGTCACAGAAAACCAGATGTTTGGGGCCATGCATTAATTTTGTTGTAACATTTCATATTTTGGTTGGAATCAGACTCAAACTGTGGAAGGATTAGGAAGTTAAGGCAGATTGTTTAACCCTTGTTCTGATAATGAAAAGCCATTGCAATAGGCTTTGCATATACATAGGCTCTTTCTTCAGTTGTCAGAGACATTCTATGTTGGTCCTAGAATTATTCGCTTTATTTTCTGATACCTTTAGCACTCTCCTAGTTCTTTCACCTCGCAATTTAAATATTCCAGCTATGCTAGCTTTTCTTTTATGAGCCAATTTTGTAATACATGTGTGTCATGCCTTAGAAGAGAAAATGTGGATTCAGTTGATCTCTACAGTGAATATAACTTTTAAGATCCTCTGTTAGTTAAAATATAAACTTAAATTTATTCACACTTTGAGGCTCAATCATGAAGGATCTCTTACAGTCTGCCTCTGAAGAATTTTATGCAAATTACAAGACTTTAAATCGATTTATATTTTAATGTAATAAGGAAATTCACCACATGAAAAAGCTGAAGTCCAAAACTTTTCTTAAGGTGAAGAAGTCGCCATCTTTTGACTACCTTTGACATTTGTTGTCCTATAAGGACCGAGATCAAACTAATCAAATTTTCCTAGAGTTTAATACAACTGTGACTTAATTTTAGAATGTACAAAAAAGCACTTAAACTCGGCTTCAGTCATTACAAGAATGTAATTAATATATCTTTGATTGTCTTGTGCAAATGAAGTTGTGCCCATGTGTAAACTCATTCCTGTGCCTCTTGGTAATAATTTGTAAAAGAAGGAGACAGAATTATCTGATTTCTTGATCAAGAAGCCCTGAAAACCTGCCCATTACGAACTTATTAATTCTGGACTTCATTGCACTCCTCTCATTTCACACCTTAAATATCAAAATTCTCATTAAGCAGTTGGCTCCCTCCCTCCACCTGGAGGATGTTTTCTGCATCTGTCCTTTCCTCTCCATTGTCCCTACCCGCAACCTAATCTTGGTCTTCAAGTCACACTCCCCACCAGTAAATCGTTATGAGAAACCCCTCACAAAAAATCTATATGAATTCACCCACCTATGATACACAAGTGTTACTGTATTTGGTATATTATGAAACAGGTGCAAAGGATACATTTTGAAAGGATGATTTGAAGATAAATGTACATACAGGTTACAAAGCATCCCCAACCTTGACTGGCCCATACAGCTCAGTTTGGAGACCACAGCCTGGACTGACCATGGTGATACCTCCCCATGCTGTTCTCTGGTTCACTTTCTCTCCTACTTCAACACACACCGCCCACACTGCCTAGTCTTTCTGGGGTGCAGTTTTGATTATATCACTTTCCTTCTTCTACAGGTCAGCAGATTAATCTCAAATTCCTAAGCTTAGAATTCAACTTCTAGAAACAGGTCTGACTCAATCCCATCTTATTTCACACTCTCTCCTGGGCTGCAGATGGCACAGACTGCCTGGCATGAACCAATTCAATAAAAAGAAAATAGATAAATAAAAAGCAAATGAGGGGTAGAGATAAGATTTTCTTTGTTAATTCATGCTCAGACTTGTAATTGTTTCCATATTTCTAACTAAAAAAGGTTTATAAGCTAAAGAAGTTGTTTTAAGTGTGCAATTGAGTTTCAGTAATATGTTGTACACATATTGGGATCACACAGAATCTCCTTTTCTATTGCATTTGTGAAAAGACCAAAAAAAAAAAAAATGTAACAGAACAAGTAAATGCCAAAAAACACATACATCTTATCTAAGGTTAGTTATTTAAAATATACATATTATATTGTTAGACATTTTATATGAATTTCATAGGCTCAAGAGGCCTATATTTTGAAAAATAATATTTTATCTAGACAACTATATATGAGAGTTCTTTATTATTTCTTTCCACATATTCCTTTAAACTTCTCTAGTGTAATATAAAAAGTAATAAAGCAACAGTTGGACAGTCTTCTATGACAAATGTTCCTAATACATTACGTTTGGTTGCTGTATTAAAAGGCCTTGAGTGAACGTGGGAGTCAAAACAAGGAACTGAATAGAACACCTGTTGACTTTCTATTGGCATAAAAGTTTCTAGGTTAAATGGTGAATTTGGCATTAGATAATACAATCATAGCAAATAACACTTAGCATTAAAGGAATTTTTCAAAAAGTCTGCTTCTCCTGGTTTTCCGCAAGCAGTGATTACATATCTTCAGTTTCAAATGTATTCAGATTAGGATGCTATTTTGACTTGTATGCCTCCCTATGAACATCCATTGTAAATTTACCCATTCCTTGGTGTATCTGGCAATTTTTGTGTGGGAAAGAATGACGAGCAGCCCCAGTGGTTGAGTCTGAATGAGACTGGGCTGTACATACATGTCCAAGTGGGATTGCTAAATGTGCTCTCTGGAGGGTGGTACAGAATCTCTTTTCTAGGTTCCCTGAAAAGCCAT
The DNA here is from genome assembly GCF_003255815.1 of Theropithecus gelada. Taxonomy (NCBI): domain Eukaryota; kingdom Metazoa; phylum Chordata; class Mammalia; order Primates; family Cercopithecidae; genus Theropithecus; species Theropithecus gelada. The sequence continues at coordinate 7,800,207 of NC_037673.1, read as the reverse complement.
ACCTGAAGTCCACCTGGTTACCAATGCTCTATATTTGAGAGGATTCTTGTTGGCCCATTTGGTACTGAGGCTCATGTCCGACACACTATGAGGCAGCCCAGAGACAGCAAAAATGCAAGAGCAGGGCCCCGAACCATAAGGTAGACAGAATGGAGGTTCCTGGGAGTCAGAAAACTACAGAGGTTCTGGACCTTTCCAAGCCATCGAAGTTATTTGTCTATCTCCCAGAAGGATGTCAAAATGTCAGTACCCAAAGGCATCTACTGCTTCAGTACGTCCTTACATAGGATGGACAACATTAACCTTACCTTTCTCAGAAATATCACGGTACAAAGAAATCCTAAATTAAAAACCATGACAAAACTATTGTCTCCTCCTACAGAGATTGTCAGTGATGACCTAGACATTTTATAACTTTTGTATATTTTCTCTCTGTGGTCAGGTATTACTGTTATGGTTCTAAGAGCTATGATATAAAACTTGTGTTCATTGAAATTAGAAATCCATTCTTGTTTTCAGAGTAAGGAAAGGCATTGCTTGAATAAAAACTGAGCTGAGTAAACTCTGGGGTGTCTAAAATAGCATGGTTTGTGTGTTTTTACATCTCTTCGTATGCGCCCAGTGATAAGGTTTGGCTCTGTGTCCCCACTGAAATCTTACGTGGAATTTAATCCCCAGTGTTGCAGTAGGGACCTGGTGGGAGGTGACTAGAGCATGGGGGCAGATTTCTCCCTTGCTGTTCTCATGACAGTGAGTTCTCAGGAGACCTGGCTGCTTAACAGTGCATAGCTCTTCCGCTTTCACTGTCTCTCCTTCCACTATATGAAAATGTGCCTTTTTCCCCATAACCCTTCCACCATGATTGTAAGTTTCTGCGGCTTCCCCAGTCAAGCCTCCTGTACTGCCTGTGGAACTGTAAGTCAATTGAATCTCTTGTCTTTATCAATTACCCAGTCTTGGGTAGTTCTTTATGGCAATATGAGGATGAACTAATACACCCAGATTTTGGTAATCTGTCACACACATGGAAAGACTATTTGCAATAACCCAAATTTTCTAAAACAAAGAACAAAAACAGCTACCCTGAAATGTTGAGAGACAGCTAATCAAAGTGAAAATGAACAACAGAAGGGATATTAGGTATGAATTAAAATATGTTGGCTGCTCCGAATTTGATTTCTGAAAAACTGATGAGCCACCTGACTAGGAAATTTCAGTGGATTGGCCTTGAGCCACTGGGTCATCTGTAACAATCAGCATAATATGGGGCTTCGAAGCTGTGAGAAAATGAGAATTTTGCGAAGAGTGGAATGCCCCCATATGGAAAGAAATATATTCTCTGGATAAATTTTTTTTTTAAAGAGTCAGAGGTGTGTTTGAATGCATGCTTTCTTACCAGGTTACCTGCGCCCCAGGCATAATTTAATAGGCCCCAGTCATATATGTTTAATCATAAAGTTCACTTTACTGTTGTAACTGTACCTCTGACAAGGCCCCATTTCCACCTCACAACGAGAGCATAAAATTTTATTGTGCAGTAAACTGACACCGATCCACTAACTTTTCCAGGCACTCTGATTTAAACACTCTCATGTGGTGATAAATATTCAGTCAAACCTAAAATTTGCTTAACTCAGATCTGGATGGACATTTGCACTCTGAGGTCCCCATTCCCCAGCCAGCTGGCCCCACATCTGCAGGGGGACGCTGTCCTTGGCCTGGCATGGTTCGTCCTTAGCCATTGCTGTGCCAGGGTGGAGCCAGTACGGAAGACCTCCCAGGGGCTCCATCTTGTGGGCTGCAGGTGTTCCCTGAGTTACAGCCTGGCCTGGGCACTAGATACTAATGTATTTGCTGCATTGCACCTAGGAAATTATAAAACAACCATGTATTATAATTAAGTAGGATCAATCAATGGAAATTGTATTTTTTATTAATTTTATGGCATTAACCAATGTGCCCCTTTTTAGTAGTTGAAATAAGTCTAAATTTAAATTCTTAAGGAACTTGACATTATAAACTTTCACTTATAGGAAAAGTGGAAAAGGATAGCAAATTTATACATAAATATACATATATATGTACTCATAATATAAATATGAAGACCACATACTGCCATTTTCAAATATCAGCATTTTTAGTTTATAATTTCATTTCAAAAGGAGGACAAAGATATGGAAAGAAATATCTTGATTTTTTAATGGCACCTTCTGTTAACTCTCAAAAAAATTTAATTGAAATTTTAAATAATTAAACATGATAGAAAACAGAAAAGGTAATGTAAAATAATTGAAGTAGATTAAAAGGACAACAAATAGGAAAAGAAGAAAAGAACAAGACACCTAATACAATGAATTACGTACTTGGACACAGAACTTAGGGTTGAATATCCTGGAAAATATTTAGGACATTTAATTCTCATAGCCTGCTAAAGTCCAGTCCACGTAGCGGGACACAACCCTAGACCAATGAAAAGGACAGACAAGCCCCAGAGACCACTTATCCCAAACGAGTCACATTCCTGGGTGAACGTGGGTTGTTTTCCAACTGTATGGAAAGAGACGTGGAACCAATAATGGTACCAGGATGATAGGACTGGATTTTGACCAGTGACTTATCAGCTAAAAGGTATTTGTGCAATACCATAATTGATATAGTGATTCCTTTTGTAGTTTTTGCAAGGATTAAATGAGATACAGTAATCAAACATCAATGTAAAGGGGCAGCATAAGTAAAATCTAAAGCTCTAGGTTGGCATGGAAAGGTGGTCTTTTCTGCAATAGAAATCATAGAAAAGAATCACTAAATGGGATCTTATAACCAATCAACTTTAACTGTCTGGTACTCTCCGAAAAGATCATAATTTTCCCCAGCACATAACAGATCCAGATTGATTTGTGTTTGCACATCCCAGCATTTCTCACACATGGGCTTATACACCACATATGCGGCCATGTCTTGGTTTATGGATTGAAGGAACACGTGTTGGAATGAGGAGTTCTATTTATAGAGGGGCTGCTGTGAGCAAGACATCCTACTAGGCACTCAAGTAGATGTTACTTTATGCAATTTAATTGTCATTGCAAACTTGTGAATAACATGTCCCGTTTTAGAGGACAAAAAGGACAAGAGATCAAATTAGTTGCTAAAAGTCAACTGCTCATGAGCTAAACATCAGTAAAAAAAAAAAAAATACACTCGTGTTAGTATCATCCAAACTAATATATGTGTATACATATACTTATATATTCTGTGTGTGTATATATTTGTATATCTGTGTGTATATGTGCGTGTCTATGTGTGTGTCTTTATATATTATCTCTTGACAACCTTCTCTAGCCACTATCCCATTTATCCGTCTTTTTTTAATTAAAAAATGCTTCAAAAGGGTTGTCTATATTTGGGGTCTCCACTTTTTCTTCTCTCATTACCACTTGAAAACCATTCCAAATTTGGTCATTATTTTTGGTTCTCTTTCTATATTTTTTCCAGAATGTTTACAGTTTTACCTCTGCATTTAGGTCTATGATCCATTTCCAGTTACTTTTTGCATGCAGTGTTAGTTGAATGGAGAGGTTCATTTTCTTTTTTGCATATATCCAGTTGTTCCAGCAGTATTGCTGAAAAGACTATTCTTTCCCTATTGAACTACTTACGCATCATAGTTGAAAAATCAACTAACAGGGGGCGGAGCAAGATGGCCGAATAGGAACAGCTCCAGTCTCCAACTCCCAGCGCGAGCGACACAGAAGACCGGTGATTTCTGCATTTTCAACTGAGGTACTGGGTTCATCTCACTGGGGAGTGCCGGACGATCGGTGCTGGTCAGCTGCTGCAGCCCGACCAGCGAGAGCTGAAGCAGGGCGAGGCATCACCTCACCTGGGAAGCGCAAGGGGGAAGGGAATCCCTTTTCCTAGCCAGGGGAACTGAGACACACAACACCTGGAAAATCGGGTAACTCCCACCCCAATATTGCGCTTTAAGCAAACAGGCACACCAGGAGATCATATCCCACACCTGGCCGGGAGGGTCCCACGCCCACGGAGCCTCCCTCATTGCTAGCACAGCAGTCTGTGATCTACCGGCAAGGCAGCAGCGAGGCTGGGGGAGGGGCGCCCGCCATTGCTGAGGCTTAAGTAGGTAAACAAAGCTGCTGGGAAGCTCGAACTGGGTGGAGCTCACAGCAGCTCAAGGAAACCTGCCTGTCTCTGTAGACTCCACCTCTGGGGACAGCGCACAGCTACACAACAACAACAACAACAAAAAAAAAAAAAAAAAAAAAGCAGCAGAAACCTCTGCAGACGCAAACGACTCTGTCTGACAGCTTTGAAGAGAGCAGTGGATCTCCCAACACGGAGGTTGAGATCTGAGAAGGGACAGACTGCCTGCTCAAGTGGGTCCCTGACCCCTGAGTAGCCTAACTGGGAGACATCCCCCACTAGGGGCAGTCTGACACCCCACACCTCACAGGGTGGAGTACACCCCTGAGAGGAAGCTTCCAAAGCAAGAATCAGACAGGTACACTCGCTGTTCAGAAATATTCTATCTTCTGCAGCCTCTGCTGCTGATACCCAGGCAAAGAGGGTCTGGAGTGGACCTCAAGCAATCTCCAACAGACCTACAGCTGAGGGTCCTGACTGTTAGAAGGAAAACTATCAAACAGGAAGGACACCTACACCAAAACCCCATCAGTACATCACCATCATCAAAGACCAGAGGCAGATAAAACCACAAAGATGGGGAAAAAGCAGGGCAGAAAAGCTGGAAATTCAAAAAATAAGAGCGCATCTCCCCCGGCAAAGGAGCGCAGCTCATCGCCAGCAACGGATCAAAGCTGGACGGAGAATGACTTTGACGAGATGAGAGAAGAAGGCTTCAGTCCATCAAATCTCTCAGAGCTAAAGGAGGAATTACGTACCCAGCACAAAGAAACTAAAAATCTTGAAAAAAAAGTGGAAGAATTGACGGCTAGAGTAATTAATGCAGAGAAGGTCATAAACGAAATGAAAGAGATGAAAACCATGACACGAGAAATACGTGACAAATGCACAAGCTTCAGTAACCGACTCGATCAACTGGAAGAAAGAGTATCAGCGATTGAGGATCAAATGAATGAAATGAAGCGAGAAGACAAACCAAAAGAAAAAAGAAGAAAAAGAAATGAACAAAGCCTGCAAGAAGTATGGGATTATGTAAAAAGACCAAATCTACGTCTGATTGGGGTGCCTGAAAGTGAGGGGGAAAATGGAACCAAGTTGGAAAACACTCTTCAGGATATCATCCAGGAGAACTTCCCCAACCTAGTAGGGCAGGCCAACATTCAAATCCAGGAAATACAGAGAACGCCACAAAGATACTCCTCGAGAAGAGCAACTCCAAGACACATAATTGCCAGATTCACCAAAGTTGAAATGAAGGAAAAAATCTTAAGGGCAGCCAGAGAGAAAGGTCGGGTTACCCACAAAGGGAAGCCCATCAGACTCACAGCAGATCTCTCAGCAGAAACTCTCCAAGCCAGAAGAGAGTGGGGGCCAATATTCAACATTCTTAAAGAAAAGAATTTTAAACCCAGAATTTCATATCCAGCCAAACTAAGTTTCATAAGTGAAGGAGAAATAAAATCCTTTACAGATAAGCAAATGCTTAGAGATTTTGTCACCACTAGGCCTGCCTTACAAGAGACCCTGAAGGAAGCACTCAACATGGAAAGGAACAACCGGTACCAGCCATTGCAAAAACATGCCAAAATGTAAAGACCATCGAGGCTAGGAAGAAACTGCATCAACTAACGAGCAAAATAACCAGTTAATATCATAATGGCAGGATCAAGTTCACACATAACAATCTTAACCTTAAATGTAAATGGACTAAATGCTCCAATTAAAAGACACAGACTGGCAAACTGGATAAAGAGTCAAGACCCATCAGTCTGCTGTATTCAGGAGACCCATCTCACACGCAGAGACATACATAGGCTCAAAATAAAGGGATGGAGGAAGATTTACCAAGCAAATGGAGAACAAAAAAAAAGCGGGGGTTGCAATCCTAGTCTCTGATAAAACAGACTTTAAACCATCAAAGATCAAAAGAGACAAAGAAGGCCATTACATAATGGTCAAGGGATCAATTCAACAGGAAGAGCTAACTATCCTAAATATATATGCACCCAATACAGGAGCACCCAGATTCATAAAGCAAGTCCTTAGAGACTTACAAAGAGACTTAGACTCCCATACAATAATAATGGGAGACTTCAACACTCCACTGTCAACATTAGACAGATCAACAAGACAGAAAGTTAACAAGGATATCCAGGAATTGAACTCATCTCTGCAGCAAGCAGACCTAATAGACATCTATAGAACTCTCCACCCCAAATTGACAGAATATACATTCTTCTCAGCACCACATCGTACTTACTCCAAAATTGACCATATAATTGGAAGTAAAGCACTCCTCAGCAAATGTACAAGAACAGAAATTATAACAAACTGTCTCTCAGACCACAGTGCAATCAAACTAGAACTCAGGACTAAGAAACTCAATCAAAACTGCTCAACTACATGGAAACTGAACAACCTGCTCCTGAATGACTACTGGGTACATAATGAAATGAAGGCAGAAATAAAGATGTTCTTTGAAACCAATGAGAACAAAGATACAACATACCAGAATCTCTGGGACACATTTAAAGCAGTGTGTAGAGGGAAATTTATAGCACTAAATGCCCACAAGAGAAAGCAGGAAAGATCAAAAATTGACACTCTAACATCGCAATTAAAAGAACTAGAGAAGCAAGAGCAAACACATTCGAAAGCTAGCAGAAGGCTAGAAATAACTAAGATCAGAGCAGAACTGAAGGAGATAGAGACACAAAAAACCCTCCAAAAAATCAATGAATCCAGGAGTTGGTTTTTTGAAAAGATCAACAAAATTGACAGACCACTAGCAAGACTAATAAAGAAGAAAAGAGAGAAGAATCAAATCGACGCAATTAAAAATGATAAAGGGGATATCACCACCGACCCCACAGAAATACAAACTACCATCAGAGAATACTATAAACACCTCTACACAAATAAACTGGAAAACCTAGAAGAAATGGATAATTTCCTGGACACTTACACTCTTCCAAGACTAAACCAGGAAGAAGTTGAATCCCTGAATAGACCAATAGTAGGCTCTGAAATTGAGGCAATAATTAATAGCCTACCAACCAAAAAAAGTCCAGGACCAGATGGATTCACAGCTGAATTCTACCAGAGGTATAAGGAGGAGTTGGTACCATTCCTTCTGAAACTATTCCAATCAATAGAAAAAGAGGGAATCCTCCCTAACTCATTTTATGAGGCCAACATCATCCTGATACCAAAGCCTGGCAGAGACACAACAAAAAAAGAGAATTTTAGACCAATATCCCTGATGAACATCGATGCAAAAATCCTCAATAAAATACTGGCAAACCGGATTCAACAACACATCAAAAAGCTTATCCACCATGATCAAGTGGGCTTCATCCCTGGGATGCAAGGCTGGTTCAACATTCGCAAATCAATAAACATAATCCAGCATATAAACAGAACCAAAGACAAGAACCACATGATTATCTCAATAGATGCAGAAAAGGCTTTTGACAAAATTCAACAGCCCTTCATGCTAAAAACGCTCAATAAATTCGGTATTGATGGAACGTACCTCAAAATCATAAGAGCTATTTATGACAAACCCACAGCCAATATCATACTGAATGGGCAAAAACTGGAAAAATTCCCTTTGAAAACTGGCACAAGACAGGGATGTCCTCTCTCACCACTCCTATTCAACATAGTGTTGGAAGTTCTGGCTAGGGCAATTAGGCAAGAGAAAGAAATCAGGGGTATTCAGTTAGGAAAAGAAGAAGTCAAATTGTCCCTGTTTGCAGATGACATGATTGTATATTTAGAAAACCCCATTGTCTCAGCCCAAAATCTCCTTAAGCTGATAAGCAACTTCAGCAAAGTCTCAGGGTACAAAATTAATGTGCAAAAATCACAAGCATTCTTATACACCAATAACAGACAAACAGAGAGCCAAATCATGAATGAACTTCCATTCACAATTGCTTCAAAGAGAATAAAATACCTAGGCATCCAACTTACAAGGGATGTAAAGGACCTCTTCAAGGAGAACTACAAACCACTGCTCAGTGAAATAAAAGAGGACACAAACAAATGGAAGAACATACCATGCTCATGGATAGGAAGAATCAATATCGTGAAAATGGCCATACTGCCCAAGGTAATTTATAGATTCAATGCCATCCCCATCAAGCTACCAATGAGTTTCTTCACAGAATTGGAAAAAACTGCTTTAAAGTTCATATGGAACCAAAAAAGAGCCCGCATCTCCAAGACAATCCTAAGTCAAAAGAACAAAGCTGGAGGCATCACGCTACCTGACTTCAAACTATACTACAAGGCTACAGTAACCAAAACAGCATGGTACTGGTACCAAAACAGAGATATAGACCAATGGAACAGAACAGAGTCCTCAGAAATAATACCACACATCTACAGCCATCTGATCTTTGACAAACCTGAGAGAAACAAGAAATGGGGAAAGGATTCCCTATTTAATAAATGGTGCTGGGAAAATTGGCTAGCCATAAGTAGAAAGCTGAAACTGGATCCTTTCCTTACTCCTTATACGAAAATTAATTCAAGATGGATTAGAGACTTAAATGTTAGACCTAATACCATAAAAATCCTAGAGGAAAACCTAGGTAGTACCATTCAGGACATAGGCATGGGCAAAGACTTCATGTCTAAAACACCAAAAGCAACGGCAGCAAAAGCTAAAATTGACAAATGGGATCTAATTAAACTAAAGAGCTTCTGCACAGCAAAAGAAACTACCATCAGAGTGAACAGGCAACCTACAGAATGGGAGAACATTTTTGCAATCTACTCATCTGACAAAGGGCTAATATCCAGAACCTACAAAGAACTCAAACACATTTACAAGAAAAAAACAAACAACCCCATCAAAAAGTGGGCAAAGGATATGAACAGACATTTCTCAAAAGAAGACATTCATACAGCCAACAGACATATGAAAAAATGCTCATCATCACTGGCCATCAGAGAAATGCAAATCAAAACCACAATGAGATACCATCTCACACCAGTTAGAATGGCGATCATTAAAAAGTCAGGAAACAACAGGTGCTGGAGAGGATGTGGAGAAATAGGAACACTTTTACACTGTTGGTGGGATTGTAAACTAGTTCAACCACTATGGAAAACAGTATGGCGATTCCTCAAGGATCTAGAACTAGATGTACCATATGACCCAGCCATCCCATTACTGGGGATATACCCAAAGGATTATAAATTATGCTGCTATAAAGACACATGCACACGTATGTTTATTGCAGCACTATTCACAATAGCAAAGACTTGGAATCAACCCAAATGTCCATCAGTGACAGATTGGATTAAGAAAATGTGGCACATATACACCATGGAATACTATGCAGCCATAAAAAAGGATGAGTTTGCGTCCTTTGTAGGGACATGGATGCAGCTGGAAACCATCATTCTTAGCAAACTATCACAAGAACTGAAAACCAAACACCGCATGTTCTCACTCATAGGTGGGAACTGAACAATGAGATCACTTGGACTCAGGAAGGGGAACATCACACACCGGGGCCTATCATGGGGAGGGGGGAGGGGGGAGGGATTGCATTGGGAGTTATACCTGATGTAAGTGATGAGTTGATGGGTGCAGCAGACCAACATGGCACAAGTATACATATGTAACAAACCTGCACGTTATGCACATGTACCCTACAACTTAAAGTATAATAATAATAAATAAATTAAAAAAAAAAAAAAAAAGAAAAATCAACTAACAGTATAACCAAGTCTGTTTATGAATTTTGTTTATTGATTTAATTTTTTATAACAATTTTTATTGTGTATATTTAAGGCATACCATATGATGCTATAAGATATATAGTATATATGTAAATATATGTAGTGTATATATACATATATAGAGTATATAAAACATATATAGAGAGCATATACAAACATATATAGAGTATATATAAACATATATACTCTCTATATAAATATATCTAATATATATTTGTACAGATTTAAATATATCTATTAAATGTAAATATATAGAATATATATAACTACACATAAATATATGCATATATTTAGAAATATATATATTATCTATAGATAGAATATATAATTATATACATAAATATATAATATGTATTTATATATAAATATACAGTATGTTTATAAATATATAGTATACATGTACTACGTGTAATATATTAGATACAATACATATAAATATATCATATATAAACATTATATATAGCTATACCCAAATTTATGTACATATTTAGAAATATATATGCTACATATAAATAAAATATATAAATATAGTAAAATTGTTAGTATAATGAAACAAATTAATATTCATATCTTAAATGATTATCTGTCTCCTCTATTCCCTTCTGTGGCAAAATAAACCATAATTTATTTAGCAAAAATTCTGAATAAAATACACTATGATAAACCACAGCTCTCATATTGGATGTTAGATCTTTGGCCTTGTTCATCCTACATAGTTGATACTTTGTATCCTTTGAAAACAGCTAACATGTTGATTGGAATTGCATTGAATTTGTGGAGAAATCTGCCATTTTAACAATACTGATTTTTCTAATCTATAACATATGTATTCTCCACTTATTTCTTTTTGCTTTCTTTTAGCACTATTTTTTACAGTTTTCAGTGCATAGGTTTGGTATAACTTTCATTAAATTTATTCTTACCTATTCTATTTGAAATGAAACTTCCTTCATCAGGAGCCAAGTTGGGAAGATGGCTTGAGCCCAGGAGTTCAGGGCTACAGTGATCTATGATAGCATCACTGTGCTCCAACTTGGACAAAAAAGAGAGACCCCATCTCCAGAAAGAAAAAAAGGAGAAATAAAAAAGAAACTTATTTCAGATACTAGTTTGATGTAAATAACAACTATATATTCTTTTTCTCTCTGCTGCTGTTTCCCCAAAACAAGTTCACTGATATGTAATCTGTAGTTATCAAAGAGCTAATGAAGAGTAACCACAGTTGTATCACTTTCCCTGTAGGAATTGACTGCAAATACCAAGTGTTTATTAAGCCTGTGCTATCTTTAATTCTCACAAGAATCCTAAGAGTGAGGTGGGTATTATGCCCATTTACTGACACAGAAAAATCAGTCTCAAATAAATCACATAATTTGACTCATAGGTATCCTGGTGATACTTACATGTGTGTGTGTTTGTGCATTTGGCTTATGCATGTTTCCTCTACTATCTGATAAACACTAAAATGAGTAGGCTTAGAGAAAGATCAGAAAAGTTAGTACTGCAGATCACTTCTTCTTATGCTTTTTTCTTGTCATTAACAATCCTGATTGGCCAGGCGCGGTGGCTCAAGCCTCTAATCCCAGCACTTTGGGAGACTGAGACGGGCGGATCACGAGGTCAGGAGATCGAGACCATCCTGGCTAACACGGTGAAACCCCATCTCTACTAAAAAATACAAAAAACTAGCTGGGCGAGGTGGCAGGTGCCTGTAGTCCCAGCTACTCGGGAGGCTGAGGCAGGAGAATGGCGGGAACCCGGGAGGCGGAGCTTGCAGTGAGCTGAGATCCGGCCACTGCACTCCAGCCTGGGCAACAGAGCGAGACTCCGTCTCAAAAAAAAAACCAAAAAAACAAAAAAACAAACAAAAGAAAAACAATCCTGAAAGGGTAAAGATCTGTCCACAATATTCTCTTTTCATGACATTAGGATAGCTCCTGCCAAAATAAATGCTTAGAAATGCTTTTTAATGATAGTAATACACAGAAGGATAGTCAAAATAAAACATTTACTTTATAAAAATGTTTTCATGTCTGGGATATTATATTTAAAAACATGAAAAAGCTAAAACATTCTAAATTATCAGAGCTACAGACAATATGACTCAAACTTTTCATTTTCATAAGCCTGTCATCTTTTACCGTTCGTCTTCATTCTCTCTTGAAAAGTTATCATCTTATTGAAATCTGAAAATTATTGGTTTTCTTTGATAAAGCATGGTTCACATATGTGTATAAACATAATAGAGACCTCTATGGTAGCAGCTATTCTGGGTCATTTTAATCCTCCACCTTGAAGAAAAAACAAATTTGCGTGACTCAGTAACTCACTCACTACTCCCTTCATGTTCTGTAGCAAGAGGACACAGTTGCTGTTGCTGCCCCTCTCACTGCCTCCAATTAATCAACTACATCTTGAAGTTCATAACTGCACTCTTGTGGGTACTATTCAAGAAACTGATACCATCCACCAGCTAGTGGGAAGCGATGCAGTTATCTGTAGAGGTTGGGGAAAGTCCCCTTCTCTCTTGTTTAACTCTTTCTGCTCTTCTTTGACTATACTGGCTCAAATTCTCAAGCCATTTCTCCTCTTTCATGGAGTAACTCACAATCAGTCTCAAGCAGTCTTGTCTGGTTTAGAAGTGTCTGCCTCACCAAATGATGATAGGCTTATCAAAGACTGATGTTTCTGTTGGGGGGTGTTCACTGGAGAGTCCTCCTTCAATATCTTCCTCTGCCTCTTTCCTCTAAAGGCTTTAATGTCAATGATCCCTCACTAATGCCACACAAGGGAAAGTTCAGATTTCCTGGTGTACACTTTTTTTCTGTAATTTCAATTTCATCCTGAATTTGCCTTTACATCCTTTTGAAAACTAAGTTCTGCTCTATGTATAAATAGTTTTCTTCATCATGAATAATGAGTAAAATAGTTGTGGATCAATTCAGTGACAAATCTGTGGGCTCACTAATGTTTACATTAGTCATTTGTGAAGATGATCAACCCAGCTGACTTTTTTGAAGGTAAACTACAGGTGCAATTAGCTCCGAAGGTGGATTCCATGGATTTTATAAAATCTTGAATTGGCAACTGACCTGGCTATTTTCCAGCAAGTGTCATGTACTCTGCAAGCATCAGTGTGGAAATCAACTTCACTCATAAAGTGTTAAATTAAGGACTCAACAAAATGTTTATAAATCACAAGGCATAGTACTTGGAGTAGAATAGGCATCCAATAAATGCCAAATTATTATTATAACATCAACAAGATAATCAAAATACGATTCTCAGTCCACTCCTGTGAATTCTTGTGTAATCATTTATTTTAAGCATTATTTTGAACATTTGAATGGATGTAATAAGTTAAAAGATTTGGCTATGATTTATTTAGCTGAGTTTAATTATTGAGCAACATATACCCATTAGTAGTTGCATACTTTCACTCTTACAAACTTTCAGAAACATCCAAAGAACTAGACTCCACTGAGAACAATGATCAGACCAGTGTCAAAAGGGCTAGAATGAATCTTCAAATGTGAGGATCCTGTCTTTACCTAAGCCTCAGAATTATCCGCTGAACCAATGGCACTCATTTCAATTAATGTGCATACTGGATTTCTGAGGGATTTCTTCAAGTAACCTATTAGAGGAAAATTGACATTATTTTAAGTATTTCTTTGTGTAGAAAAAATTATTTTTACTATTCCTGGTACATATGTGAGAATGTGAACACTTAGAAAATTATCACATTGTTTTTGGAGACAGTGTTCTTTAATAAAAACTGGTGAGAACAAAGTTTTTGGGAGGTGAAGAAAAAAATTCACATTGTTTTCTATTCTATTTGGACCAGAGTTACTATTAAATTAGAATTTTAGACCAGGGGTGGTGGCTCACGCTTGTAATTCCAGCACTTTGGGAAGCCTAGGAGAGTGGATCACCTGAGGTCAGGAGTTTGAGACCAGCCTGGACAACATGGTGAAACCCCGTTCTACTAAAAACACAGAAATTAGCTGGGCGTGGTAGTGGGTGCCTGTAATCCCAGCTACTCAGGAGGCTGAAGCAGGAGAATCACTGGAACCCAGGGGATGGAGGTTGTGGTGAGCCAAAATCACACCACTGCACTGGAGAATAGGTGGTAAAGTGAAACTCTGTCTCAAAAAGAAAAAAGAAAAATAGAATTTCATAGGAATCCCTCACAGGTATAATATGAATTGAATATTATTACACAGTTACACTTAGGAATATATCATTTTCTGATATTTTCTTTGGCTCAATCCAGTATATTCTTTTTGTCTTTACTGAAAAATCATGGTGTATGCAACTAAAATTATTTACTATTGAGGACTATATTTCAGTAACAATTTTCTATATGGAATTAGAACTGAGTGAAAGAGTACCATATGGAATACTGAAATAATTTGCAGTTCAAAGAATACTTTAATGGACTTGGCTGCTTCTTATTTCTTGCATGGGATTCCCAAAATTTAATATTCAGTGAGATAAAGAATTTTCAAATTATTATAATAATCGTAAATAACTGTAAAAATGTGTTTGTTACATGAGGACTTACAATTAGCAAAATATTCAATCTGTGATGGGAAACTCATAAATGTGGTGATCTATACTGAGAGGCTGACGCAGTTCTCTGATGTTACAAAGTATGAGATTGACCAATGTTTATTATCTCCCTTGACATTGCTATTGGAAAATTTCATTCAACTTTCCCATTAATTTTTTCCATTGTGTTCAACTTTTTGTGTAATATTTTTCTTTATGTCCTTGGTTATCGTTTGTAGTATGTTTCACAAGATTTTAATGCACTGCTGTTGAAAGCAACTATATTAGGGTTATTATCTGCCCAGGTAAAATGAAGAATACTAAATAATTGACAGATAGAAATAAGAGTACTAATCCCAGTGGTAGAGGACATTATATGCCCAGTTGGTGTTGTAGAGAGAGCAATGGCATAGTGCAGCAGGCTGTTTCAAGGTTTAATTGCAGCACTTAAAGTCATTTATTGCAGAACAGATGTCAACAACATGTTCACAATTGAAAGAAAAATATCACATTCATCAGCTATCATGAAAATGAAACGTCCATGAAAAGTAAAAAAAAAAAAAAAAAAAAAAAAAATTCCATCAGTATAACTGCTAGGGCCTCAGGAAAACACAGGGTTTCAGAAACAAGGTATTAGGAAGGTGGTAGGAAATGGGGCGGATGACCATAGGAAAGAACAAAGAAAAGGAAAGGAGGGAGGAAATATTGAATTTTCGTGTATGATTAAGATGGCCTTGATGGAGCAAAAAATGTAAAAAAATTTTTATAGTATTGTATTTTAGGTATAATTCTCTAATTATATATTGTTAAAATATTAATTTTTAAAAAGAAAAGATAAACAGAAGAATCTCATAACACATTTTAAAAGTCAATAGTAATAAAATAATAACTGGCATTTTTTGATTCACACTTGAGGTTTTAGAGTGTGTCGGAACTCCATAGAGTGTGTCGGAACCTCCAATTTATCTGACTCATACAATGAGTTTTAGGGAAGAGGTGAAATTCAACGAACTGCAGTACCTTGAAGTCACAGAATAAGCAAATGTCATTTGAACAAAATACCAAGTTTAGGCTGTATTCTGATATACTCTAGCATTACTTCCTAAGTTCATTTGTGGTTCAACGTACACTGAAAATGTTGAGGTCCTTATTAATTCTAATAAATAAGATGTATTTTTTTTAGTAGCATGGCAGTGAAGTAACAGATGATGTCTCCTTGCTTAGTCTTCACCACAGTTAACAAAGCGACACTGCTCAGAGAATGAGACGGGTTTTATAAATAATGACCATAGCCATTATTTCCCTGAAATGCTATAATAGTAATACTGAAAAAGTAATAATGTATTCTACAACCCAGCAATCCCGCTGCTGAGTCTACACCTAAAAGAATGGAAATCAGTAGATCAAAGAGATCTCTGCGCGCCCATGTTTGTTTCAGCACTGTTCACAATAGCCAAGATTTGGAAATGATCTTAGTGTCCACCAACAGATGAATGGATAAAATGTGGTACATATACACAATGGAAAACTATTTAGCCAATAAAAAGAATGAGATTCTAGCCAGGCACCACGGTTCATGCCTGTAATCCCAGCAATTTGGGAGGCCAAGGTCGGGGGGATCACCTGAGGTCAGGAGTTTGAGACCAGCTTGGCCAATATGAAGAAACCCCGTCTCTACTAAACAAATACAAAATTTAGCCAGGAATGATGGCACATGCCTGTAATCTCAGTTACTCAGGAGGCTGAGGCATGAGAATCATTTGAACCCTGGAGGTTGAGGTTGTGGTGAGCCAAGATCGTGGCACTACACTCCAGCCTCGGTGACAAAAGCAAAATTCTGTCTAAAAAAAAAAAGAGATTCTGTCATTTGTAACCAAGTGGATGGAGCTGGAAATCGTTATGTTAAATGAAATAAGCCAGGCACAAATAGACGAGCATCACATGTTCTCACTTATTTATGGGTCTAAAAATCAAAACAATTAAATTCATGGACATAAAGATGGTTACTAGAGGCTGAGAAGGCAGTGAGGCGGTGAGGGGAAGGTGGGAATGGCTAATAGGCACAAAAAAGTAGCTAGAAAGAATGAATAAAACCTAGTATTTGATAGCACAGCAGGATGACTCTAGTTCAGTAATAATGTAATTGTACAGATTAAAATAAGGAAGAGTATAATTGGATTGTTTCTAACACAAAGGGTAAATGCTTGAGGGGATGGATACCCCATTCTCCATTATGTGATGACAGTGCACTGCATGCTTATATCAAGACATCTCATGTACCTCATAAATACATACACCTACTATGTATCCACCAAAATTAAAAATAAAAAATTTAAAATGTAATAATGAGCTTATAATGCATACAAAAAAATAGAAGAATGAATAAGACTTACTATTGGGTAGCACAATAGGGTTACTATAGACAATAATAATTGTAGACTTTAAAATAAAGAGTGTAATTGGATTGCTTGTAACTCAAAGGATAAAGGTTTGAGGGGATGGATATCCCCATGATATGCTTATTTCATAGTGCTTGCCTGTATCAAAACATTGCATGTACTCTATAAATATGTACCTCTACTATGTATCCCCCAAAACAAAAATAAAATGAAAATAAAAAGTAGTGATGAGTTTATAGCGCTTCATTTTAAAATATTTTTACATACCCACCTTGAAAATCAGCCATGCTAAGTCCCAGAATTTTTTTAAAGTGTTGTATTACCAAATTTTCATGCCATATATGTCCTTAAAAGCAGATATAAGTTGAAAATGTGAAATTAATTTGTATCTCAACTTTGTGTCCCATTTCTCAGGTGTAGAACACTTCACCATGGCTTGAAGAGATACTTCATAACACTTATAATCTATGTCTCTACGTTACCTTGGAAAACAAAAGTTCTTTAAAGAATAAATGAATGAATAAGTACAATAAATATCTACCATCATTATAGGATATAAGAGAATAAGACAGTATTTGTACTATTTTAACACTTTTAATGAATCTTTGAAAATTATAGATCCAATTTGTGATTTGTTATTTATTTATTTTTTCTTTTTTATTATTTCAATGGTTTAGGGAGAACAGGTGATGTTTGGTTACAAGGATAATTTCTTAGTGGTGATTTTTGAGATTTTGGTGCACGCATCACCCAAGCAATGTACACTGTACCCAATGTGTGGTCTTCTATCCATCACCCCATCCTATCCTTCCCTCCCAATTCCCAAAGCCTATTGTATCATTTTTATGTCGTTGCATCCTTATAGCTTACCTCCTACTTATAAGTGAGAACATACGATGTTTGGTTTTCCATTTTTTAGTTACTTCACCTAGAATAGTGGTCTCCAACTCTATTTAGCTTGCTAAAATGTCATTATTTCATTCCTTTTATAGCTGAGTTATATATATCTCATATCGTTATCCACTCATTGGTTGATGGGCATTTGGGCTGGTTCCACATTTTTTCAATTGCGAATTGTGCTGCTATAAACATACATGTGCATGTGTCTTTTTCATATAGTGACGTCTTTTCCTCTGGATAGAAACCCAGTAGTGAGATTGCTGGATCAAATGGTAGATCTACTTTTGGTTATTTAAAGAATCTCTATACTGTTTTCCATAGTGCTTGTAGTAGTTTACATTCCCACAAGCAGTGTAAAAAGGTTCCCTTTTCACCACATCCATGTCAACATTTATTATTGATTTTTTTTTTTAAGTGCTTAGAGATTTTGTCACCACCAGGCCTGCCCTACAAGAGATCCTGAAGGAAGCACCAAACATGGAAAGGAACAACCAGTACCAGCCATTGCAAAAACATGCCAAAGTGTAAAGACCATCAATGCTAGGAAGAAACTGCATCAACTAACGAGCAAAATAACCAGCTAAAATCACAATGACAGGATCAAGTTCACACATAACAATATTAACCTTAAATGTAAATGGACTAAATGCTCCAATTAAAAGACACAGACTGGCAAATTGGATAAAGAGTCAAGACCCATCAGTTTGCTGTATTCAGGAGACCCATCTCACATGCAGAGACACACATAGGCTCAAAAGAAAGGGATGGAGGAAGATCTACCAAGCAAATGGAGAACAAAAAAAAGCAGGGTTTGCAATACTAGTCTCTGATAAAACAGACTTTAAACCATCAAAGATCAAAAGAGACAAAGAAGGCCATTACATAATGGTAAAGAGATCAATTCATCAGGAAAACCTAACTATCCTAAATGCATATGTGCCCAATACAGGAGCAACCAGATTCATAAAGCAAGTCCTTAGAGACTTACAAAGAGACTTAGACTCCCACACAATAATAATAGGAGACTTCAACACCCCACTGTCACCATTAGACAGATCAATGAGACAGAAAGTTATTATTGATTTTTTAATTATAGTCATTCTTGGAGGAGTAAGGTGGTATCACATTGTGGTTTTGATTTGCATTTCCCTGATCATTAGTGATGTCAACCATTTTTTCATATATTTGTTGTCCATTTGTAGATCTTCTTTTGAGAATTGTCTATTCATGTCCTTAGCCCACTTTTTGATGGAATTATTTGTTTTATCTTGCTGATTTGTTTGAATTCCTTATAGGTTCTTGATATTAATCCTTTGTTGGATGCATAGTTGGTGAATATTTTTTCCCACTCTGTAGGTTGTTTACTCTGGTGATTATTTCTTTTGATGGCAGAACTTTTTTTTTAATTAAGTCATTTATCTTTGTTTTCATCGCATTTGCTTCTGGGTTCTTGGTCCTTGCCTAAGCCAATGTCTAGAAGAGTTTTTCCAATGCCATTGTCTAGAATTGTTACGGTTTCGGGTATTAGATTTAAGTATTTTATCCATCTTGAGTTGATTTTTGTATAAGGTGAGAAAGGAGAATCCAGTTTTATTCTTCCACATCTGACTTGCCAATTATCCCAGCACCATTTGTTGAATAAAGTGTGCTTCCTCTACTTTATGTTTTTGTTTGTTGTCAAAGATCAGTTGGCTGTAAGTGTTTGGCTTTATTTCTGGGTTCTCTATTCTGTTCCATTGGTCTATATGCCTATGTTTATACCAGTACCAGGCTCTTATGGTGACTATAGCCTTGCAGTGTAGTTTGAAGTCAAGTACTGTGATGCCTCCAGATCTGATCTTTTTTGCTTAGTCTTGCTTTGACTGTGTGGGCTCTTCTTGGGTTCCGTATGAATTTTAGGATTTTTTTCCTAGTTCCTTTCACTATTCTCTAGAATAATGATGGTGTTTTGATGAGAATTGCATTGAATTTATAGAGTGTTTTTTGCAGTAGGGCCTTTTTCACAATATTTATTCTACGCATTCATGAGCAATGGTGTGTGTTTCCATTTGTTTGTGTCATCTTCATCTATGATTTCTTTCAGAAGTGTTTTATAGTTTTCCTTTTAGAGGTCATTCACCTCCTTGGTTAGGTGTATTTTATTTTATTTTATTTTATTTTATTTTTAAGGCCATTGTAAAAAGGGGTTGAGTTGATTTGATTCTCAGCTTGGTCACTGTTGGTTTATAGCAGTGCTACTGATTTGTTTACATTAATTTTGTATCCTGAAACCTCACTGAATTCATTTATCAGATATAGGAGTTTTTTGAATGAGTCTTTAGGGTTTTCTAGGTATATGATCATATCATCAGTGAACAGCAACACTTTGACTTCCTCTTTACTGATTTAGATGCCCTTTATTCCTTTCTCTTGTCTGATTGCTCTCACTAGGACTTCCAGTACTACGTTGAATAGAAGTGGTGAAGGTGGGCATCCTTGCCTTGTTCCAGTTCTCATGGGGAATGTTTTCAACTTTTCACTGTTCAGTATAATGTTGGCTGTGTGTTTGTTGTAGAAGGCTTTTATTACCTTAAATTATGTCCCTTCTATGCCAATTTTGCTAAAGACTTTAATTATACAAGGATGCTGAATTTTGTCAAATGCTTTTTCTGCATCTTTTGAGATGATCATGTGATTTTCGTTTTTAATTCTTGTTATGTGCTGTATCATATTTATTGACTTGTGTACTTTAAACTATCCCTGGTATGAAACCCACTAGATCATGATGTAGTATCTTTCTGATATGCTGTTGGATTCAATTAACTAGGATTTTGTTGAGGATTTTTGCATCTATGTTCATCAGGGATATTGGTCTGTAGTTCTTTTGCTGTCATTTTCTGGTTTTGGAATTAGGGTAACACTGACTTTATAGAATGATTTAGGATGATTCCCTCTTTATCTTTTGGAATCATTTCAGTAGGACTGGTACCAATTATTAGAATGTCTAATAGCTATGAATCTATCTGGTCCTTAATTTTTTGTGTGTTTTTGTTAACAATTTTTTTTCATTTTGTTTTGTTTTTCACCATTTCAGTCTCACTGTCATTATTGGCCTGTTCAGAGTTTCTATTTCTTCCTGGTTTTATCCAGGAGAGTTGCATATTTTGAAAAATTTATCCATCTCCTCTAGGTTTTCCAGTTTGTGCATCTAAAAGTTCTCATAGCAGCCTTGAATATTCTTTTGTATTTCTGTGGTATTGGTCCTAATATCTCCCGTTTCATTTCTAATTACACTTATTTGAATCTTCTCTCTTCTTTTCTTGGTTAATCTCACTAATGTTCTATCAATTTTGTTTATCTTTTCAAATAACCAGCTTTTTGTTTCATTTATATTTTGTATTTTTTTTTGTTTTAATTTTGTGTAGATCTGCTCTGATCTTTGTTATTTCTTTTCTTCTGCTAGGTTTGGATTTGGTTTGTTCTTGTTTCTCTAGTTCCTTGAGGTGTGACCTTAGATTGTCTATTTGTGCTCTTTTAGAATTTTTGATGTAGGCATTCAATATTTATGAATTAATAGACTAAATTTTACAGTATTCAAGTGATACAAAGAAGATGATAAAGCAGAAGTGGAGAGTCTTTCATCACACGCTCTTTTCTCTGAGAAAACAAACCATGACAGTTTAGATTTTATTCTTACACATCAGGATTTTTTCGTACATACAGTAGTTACATATGATAAATTACATTTGTAACTATTTTATACACTGACATCAATAGTATTTTTACAAAAAGTAGATGACATGGTCTGCATCTTACATTATTGTCTCAGTGTGCTATCTGCAATCTGATTTGATTCCAAAGCTTTCATTGAGACACTAGGTCTAATGGGGATGTCACTGGGCATTAAAAGTAAATATTCAGATCTCACACACATTTTTGTCTCTAGGGAAATAGGTGGAATCAGAGACCCCTGTGAGCTCTAACAAAACTCCAACTCCCCTTCTCAATTCCTTCTGGCTATCCAGTGGTATATTCCCAAAGGTTAGATGGCAAGAGAAATGAAAAAAAAAAAAAAAAATGCCCTGGTTCATTATTGAGCTTAAGCCATGAATCCTGCCCTGTATTTACCACAGTTCTGCATAGGGTTATTTACTATCCAGATATTAAGTAAATGATACTGCTTTTTTCTATTGTCCTTTGTATGCACACTCCTCTGCAGTGCAGGTGGACAGCAGGATAAGGCAGGATCGGGCACAACAAGAGCATTGAGTGCTGGCGATCTTTGCCCTCTCGTGATTTTATCATGAAGACCAGCCCAGATGGGTAATGGCCAATTGGCCATTAAGTGGTCATTCATTCTTTTACAAAATCCATTTCTAAAGAAAAATTTTGTATTTAGATACCTCAATTCCTTCAGTTAGCAACAGTAAAGTCTGGCTTACGATTCTCTTTCAGTAAGATAATTTTTTTTATAAATTCTTGTTTTCATCCATTTTACAAATCTTTCATTTTACCCTTTCATAATTTAACTTGTAGATAATTTTATTTTTTTTTATCTTGCTAGTTTGGGAAAAACACTCACTGTAGTTCTCATATGTACACAGAATATTAATAGAGTTCAGTTTTTCTGAGAGTATTTTTAGTTGTGAACAAAAATAAACTAGATTTTTAAAATAAAATTATATAATGAAAAATAAAGCAATAAGGAAGAATGTGTGCAGACATCCATCTGCGTGTTGAATCAAATAGATTGAATTCTTTTTAATTTTAATGAGAAAAAAATATTTTTAAAACTATTACCATGGATCATTGCTAATTAGAATTCTTGCTTATTTCAAAACAAAATACAAGACATATGGTTTTTATATTCGATACTCTCTCTCGGGTAGAGCAAAAGCTGATAAAGAGAAATCGAAAAGACATGGGAGAAAGAAACACTGGGCAGCGGTTGAAACATGTGGTGTTATCTTTTGATAGACTACATGCATTTCATGTTTTTATTTGTAAACATATTGGACAGTAGGTTCATGGCAAAACTGAGCAGATGATTCATTTGGAATCAACCCAGAGATTTAAGATGATGTCCACATGAGATGCTTCACAATTGGCACATTTGTCTAAAGCCTGAATTTCTTCTTTGCCTGTTCACATATAAATGAATAGTGTTTTCTCTGATATGTATATGACCATCAGAGGAGAACCAATTGCCAGGCCATTTATCAAAATGATGCCTCAGCCAGGATGACTCCAGCTAAAATTGTAGGAATAAGTGCATGATCACCAAATGGAATTTTACTCAAATCTATTGGAAGTTTAGATTTGTGCTAGATATTTCAGACTTCTGAACTCAGAAAATGTTCACTCCATTTAGTGACCAGGATATGGTGCTGGAGGTCCAGGAAATAATGAAACAGATAAAAGTGGCATAGCATCTTCCCAGTGATGACTGTTCACCTGTAGTTTTTCTAAGTCTCTGTCTCCAGTCTTCCTAATGAAGTCTCAGGCCATGAGGATTGAGAGAGAATGTAGGTCTGACGGCCAGGGTTACACAGATAAACGTGTTTCCTCATCCAGAGAAGCCTTCCCACTGACCCAAGACAAATCCCAGAAGGAAGTGAGGCAATGTTCATTTTCCCTGCCCCTGGCACAGCTAACTTGTCTCTGCATCACCTTGATCAGAATCTGGCTCGACCACATGCTTCCTTAATTCTCTCTCCCACTAGAGTGTTAAATACCAAAGGGGAGCATTTATGAAAGCAGGACTTGGGTCTAATTCTGCTGTCCTCCTTCTGGGTCAGTACCATGGGTAACTAAATATAAGGGTCTTATTTAATGTAAGTAATAAATAAGTGAATCAGTTAATGATAAATGAAGGAGTCAATGAGTTAGTGGTTAAATTGCAATCCTTGATTTAAAAACACTCTTTCTGAATGGCAAACCTTGAAAACTCAAATTAATGAATGTCTCCTGATGGAAGAGAGGGAGTTCAGCATATGTAGTGCCCTACTTCCCTGACCTATCACAAGCAAATTACTAACAGGTCTAATTATCCTTAAATGTTCTTATTTCTAGGGACACTGCCAATTTTCATCCTTCAGGTCAGATACATGAGCCTGGTTGCCGCTGCCACTGTTGTGCATCCACATTAATGCTTGCAATCATCGTTATTATGACGTAGGTGCTAAACATGCTAAAGCATGTTTACCTCTTGAACTAACAACACTTGTTTTGACTCAGTCATTTTTTTAGAGTTTCACAATCTACCTGGATTGGTGCTTTATATATTTATGAATGTTAAGCTTTTAAAGATAATTTTGAAATAAATACTCTTTACACCCCTTCCTAAAGAACACACACAGAGGCACAGACATACTTTGTGGGCTTCTCACATCTATCTGTAGCCAGAGGAAACCATGTGTGATTAGGGTGATGGTCGGTTTCATAGGCAAACATGGCTGGCCAATTACTCTTATGTAACCAAACATGAATCTAGGTATTGCTGTCAACAACACAACAATAGATGTAGAAAGTTAACATCTACAATCAGTTGACTGCAAATAAAGGAGATCATCCTTAATAATGTGGATGAGTTTTATCCAATCAATTGATGGCAATAGGAGCAAAAGTGAGGTTTCTCTGAAGAAGAAAAAATTATGCCTCAAGACTGAAGCACCAGCTCTTGCCCTAGAGTTTTCAGCCTGCTAGCAAACTACCCAACAGATTTTAGACTTGGCAGCCCCTGCAGTTGCACAAGTCAATTTTTTCACAGAGAGAGATAGAGATAAACATAGAGAGTGATAGAGAGAGAGAGAGAGAGAGAGAGAGAGAGAGATGCCAATTTTTCATAAAGAGATAGATGATAGATAGAGCCAATTTTTTCATAGAGAGATAGACAGAGATAGAGGTAGAGATAGAGATATAGATAGGCAGATAGATAGATAGATACATACATACATACATAGATACATAGATACATAGATAGATAGATACAAGTCAATTTATTCATAGATATAGAGATAGAACAATAAATTAGATAGGTAGATGGATGGATAGATAGATAATAGATAGATGGATAGATAGACAGATAGTTATTAATAGGTAAATACCCTAGTGATCTTGATACAAAACGACACATATTTATTCTCTCACACTGTAGATCAGGAATCACCACTTAATTGAGTCCTCTGCTTCGGGATTTCACAAGCTATAATCAGAATGCCTGCTAGTATTGTGATCTCTGAAAGCTCATCTGGAGAAGGATTTAATTCCTTGCTCGTATGGTTGCTGGTGGCATTCAGTCACCTGGGAGGCCACCTCAATTTCTTTTCCTGTGGTATTCCCCATAGGCGGCTCACAACATGGTAGCTTGCTTCTTCAAAGCCTGCAAGGAAAAGCCTCTCAGTAAAACAGATGTCATAGCTTTATGTAACATAATCCCATACACGTAATCATGTATATATTAGCATCTTTTCCGTGTTCTACTCGTTTCAAACTAGTCCTACTCAACTCCAGGAGAAAAGACTGCATAGGGAGTAACACCACGCAGTGAGAAGGAAAAGGGGCCACCTTCACAGTACGTCAGCCACAATAAGTATGGCATCTCTTTGGTTCTCAAATTGATACATAGGCCCTTGTTTAACTCATATAAGAACTCAGTTTTCTAAAATTATTATTCAAAAAGTCTTTAATCTTGGAATCTTTTAAAACAATAAAGGATCTATGTAACCTGTATTTACTCAGGATTTTTGTCACAACTCACTCTTTCTTTTGTGATACTGTTAATTACATCATGTCGCTACAGATTGTCTTGCAATTAACCAGATCTAGTCTACAAAACCAGCAAGATACAACTCATCACAATGTGTTTAAACATCAGTTAGTTAGGAAATACTTGTGCATGCATGTGTTCACATGTTTACTCTTTAAAGTTTTGATGGTGAATCAATACTTATTAAACTTTAAATACAGGCGTACCTTACATTTTATAACTGTTTGGCAACAGTAGAAAAATCTCAGCAAGAGAAATGGAGTGAAATTAGGTCCACACTATTATTTTTGAAAGGCTGATTTGCTTTGACCCTTTTTAGTTCAATCAGTAGAACGACACCAGTATTCACTGAATTGACATGACAGTATTCATAGCAGCACCATCCACATTGGAAATGCCTCTTTGGGGAAATTGTCCCTAAAGAAGAAAAACCTTTGTTTGCAATGCATACATTACTAATTTTAATTTCACTTAAAAAATAAATTATAAATTATATAATGTATATTATGATATAGTATGTTTGTAATTTTAAGTAAATCATATATAATATTGTATATTCATAAATATATTTAATATATAAGATAATATAATATCTAACTAACCAGAAGTAAATCAATCATAATCTAATGCTTCTAAACATAATTTTAATTTAAGAAGCACTAATAAATCTACAAATAATTTTATATCATCACATGATTGCAAGAGATGATAATTTTATATCATCACATGATATATCAAGAGCAGGAAATTATTTTCACATTTACATCATTCACATAATTAATTAAATCTGAATTTGATGCATGTTAGAAAGTACCTTGGAGATATGAAAAAAATGTCAAGATCTAACACCATTTCTCATGGCTTGCTATAGTACAGCAGTTGTAACAAATAAATAGAAAAGAACTACAAGCAAAGCAATTTCTGCTCTAGTGAATTACAGGTGATGAATAGGATGCTGGTCACTCTAGGTAAGGTTTGAAACAAGTCTATTTCATTGTAACCTATCTTAAGAATACTTAGCATTTTAGGTGTCAGCTGTGTAATTCAATCCTCCCATTTCTCAATTTATTTTGTAATATATTTAGTGAACTGTTGAAAAGATCAGAAAAATCTGATTATCGCAAAGACATAAAAAAGGCTGAGAGAGCAATGTATTTTTGATATCATGTCAGATTTTACTTTTACTTCTATTCTATGAAAAAGAATAAATCCAAAAGCTATTTAAACAAAATTAATGGAACATAGTTTCAGCCTGAAGTCTCTGGAAGATCCTAAAGGATGCCATTGGCTTTCTATCTGTTCATTGTCCCCTTTTGAATTTTACCAAGATGAAGTAGAGGCTTGAAATAGCACAGAAAAAAATAGAAGTAAATGCACAAACCTGATCTCTTAGGTACCTTGAAAATTAACAAGCAGGAAGATTTAATTTGTTCAAAATAGATTATGGACTCTATGAAGGCACAATTACTAAGAATATCTTTAGGGATTTGTTTTAATCTTGTGATTATGCTGTAGGATTTCTTGCCTGCCTTAACCCTAAAAGAGTTCCTTGTGGGAGGGGTACCTGAGTTGATCTTTGCTCCTGTTCACCTGCTGTAGTGAGTGGATGTCCAGTGTATAGGAAGGAAAAGTGCAGGATGCTGATGGTGGTCAGGGAGATCTTCTATTCCTGAATCTGTTTGTCTTCTTTTCACAGCAACTTGGTGAAAATCCAAGGACTTGCAGACCCACAGTGGACAGGTCTAGCAAAGGGACACACGCTGTTCTGCTAAGCCAATGCCCCAAGTCCCAGTGCCAATCCCTGAAAAACTGGAACAGATCATGTGGATAACATATGTGCTTGGGAGGGAGGCAGGCCCGGGGAAAGCTGAGCTGTTCTCGTCACACCTGTCCCTTGTAGGCTAGCCCGTGAGTCTGGGATCACTCTGAAATAGAGTGTTAGTTCCCATAGCCATATATGCAACAATTTGATAAACAAAATAGAATAGCATTGGCTTATAACCCAAACTAAAAAACAAATCCGTAAGTCTCTACTGATAAAAATAATTCAATAAATAGATAAATGGGGGAGAAGGGACAAATCTCTTTTTAGTCTTTTTTGTGCAGAAGAATTTCAAATCATTTCTGTAGATACTCTGCTCTCAAAGAAGTAGTACGTCAATCCCATCCCTTAAGTGTGGCCTGCACCTAGTTACTTCCTCCATAGGAGTTCAGTATGGAAAGTGGAAATAGAGTAAACTTTACAGTAGGGAAATTAGATTAACACTACAGTAGCCAGATGATCAAGGTCACTATCAATCAGTGGTAGTAAGTCATGTTGATAAGCTATATGTTTGATATGATGTGGTGAGAATGGCACTTCAATTCTCTTTAATCATGAGCAAAATATGAGAATAATCCCCGGAGGAACATCTTACAAAATACCTAATCAGTACGCCTCAAAACTTTCAATGTTATCAAAATACAAAAGCCTGATTAATGGTCACATCCAAGGGGACTCTAAAGAGACATAGCTGCTAAATGGAATGTGGTACCCTGGGTGGAATTCAAGAAAAAATATATATATTAGGAAAAAAACAAGGAAGATAGAATAAAGAATGAACTTGATTTAGTAACAATGTACTGATATTCCATTAATTGTAACAAATATACCATACTAGTGCAAAGTGTTAATAAGGGAAACTTAGAGTAGGATATATGGAAACTCTCTGTGCTAGCCTCACAATTTTTCTATAAATATAAACAACACTAAAAAAAAAAAAAAAAAAAAAAGGTTGATTACTTTCTTAAAAAGTCAATCCTGGGAAAGTAGTCCAATCATCCAGAAAAGAACAGCAAAAAAAGACTTGATGAGCAGCAGCATTGTATTTACCTTTCTGTGACTCAGCAAAGTCATTTTCCATTGGGCATAATCTTGAAAAGCAAATAAATAAATGTAGAGTGCACTAAAAAGCAAGAGGGATAATGAAGCTCGAAATGCTGCCTTTTTTCCTTGTAAGGCCAAATTCCAATCAATATAACAGCAGACAGGTGCACCTCATTGAGGGCAATCAAATTAGGTGATGTACCTTTAGTACGATAATCTTGACCTACGGACCATTTATTTATAATCGACTGAGAGCATCAATCCCTAATCAAATTCAAGATAAGGCCAAATGTGTAAAATCTTCTTTGCACTTTTGACTTTGCTAAAAGAACGATGCTTTAAGTGCCCTATTAATTTGGAGTTCCATCCCAAGATGGAGTCATCTGGGGTAAATAAACTATGCAATTTGAATAAAAGTCAGAATTGTTTCTCACTGGGGGCTCTCACTGCTGGGAATGGAGTTTTATAATACTAAATTGAGTTTATGTCGAATATTTATCTGGTATACTCAGCTCATCTTGATAATATTACTTCTCTTGAATGTGCTGAGAGGGAGGGAGTGGACCAGGATGAATTAACCCCATTTAACGCATCGCTGGCACACAATTGCTGTCCCAGCTCCTGCATCCTGCTCCTTTGTTCTGTTGCCCTGTCTTCTGAACACTCTCCAGAACCATTGTTGTGTGTGCCACTGTCTCTTACCTTGCGTGTGAAAGCAATAGGTAATATGTAGGATGGCATGAAAAATGGGCAGCACATTAAATTCTGATAGGATTTTCATAGTTATCAGGCAGATTTTGGTCACTCTTCTTTCAATCTTCTATCCTCTGGCCTCATTAGGTTGATGTGAAGCCTCCATTTCAGCCATGCCAGGCTCCTCCAGCCATGCCCTCCCATCATCCTCATTATCACCACTCCCATAACTTTTTGCAACTTTAAAAGCTGTGAAGGGTATTGGTATGATCATGGGCTCCTTTTTCTTAAAGATGCAGGATCTGGACCAGTCACCAGCTGTGTTGCTTGGGATAAGGCAGTTAACCAAACTCAGTTGCCAACAATGCTGCTTGACAGTTGCTAAATAGAGCCAACATTAGCTTAGTTTTTAATTTTATTTGTATTCTCCAGCAGTATGTCCAAATGTAAGCAGTTTCTAAAAGTCAAATAATTGTGACTGTCCAAAGATTCATCAATAATTTTTCTGCCACTCCACAGGAGGCTTCACGTGTCTTGATAAACATTCACAACACCCTAAGAATTAGCAATGCTTGCAACCATCCCCACAGGAGGAGGAACAAGGTGTGGCAGGGCAGTGCCTGTGCTGAGGTGAATGTCTGCACCATTGACTATCCATGGTATTTCTCAGTGGAGTGGTCCACTTCTGTGGACTCTGACAGATCGTTGGAGAACTTTTAGGAAGTTGCTAAATCATTTTCAGATCTCTGAAAGCTTATCATTTATGTCATTTCTTGTTGTTCTATATACATTAAAATCAGCCTTTTCCATTTTCCAAAAGTAAAAATAATACAGTTCTGTAAATAACATATCATATTTTGGAAAATAGAAAATGCCAATTTTAGTATGTAAATTTATTAAGATACCATAAAAGTAATGATTAAAGGGCATAAAAATGTACACCTCAAACTTTAACCTCTGTATATAGTGAATTTCATTTTTGCACATATCCCCATATGTATATATATGTGCATATAATTCATGTCCTTATAATAAAGTGAACTAAAAATATTGCCTTCATTTTTTCAATAATTAGGCTATAGACTTTTTCTTCTTCTTACAAAATTTTATCAATTATGATGTTTACACTGTGTAACAGTTGCTAGGACTTAACCATTTCCTGATGTTTAGAGAAAAACTGTGGTTCAAGATTTAGAAATTTTCCCTAGAATGCTCCCAGTCAGAACTGGCACCACATTTTCCTATTTCATACATGCTTTAGGGCCATCTTTATTGCCACTTTAATCAACATATCAAAATATGTTAGTTTATCTCTGAAATGCAGCTGGCAGTATTTCTTGTATTGCTTGGAGCTGGTGGTTTTTGCTAACTGTTTCCATCATTTCCCCTGCAGTGTCTCTGAATTTTTGTCATGAAGAGAGTAGAAGTACAGGAAAGGTTAGAGCCATGTGATGTCAAAGCAATTGCTATTCAGGTGCCATCCCTGCCTCATTAGGAAGCTACGGCTTCCCTATGGCTCTGTGCAGATGGAGTGCTGTGTCCTGTAATGCTTCTCTCCTGTTAATATGCAGGATATTATTAATCCAGAATATCAGCATTAAAGTATAGTAAGAGTACTTTAGTTGTTATAGTCTAATGAAGGATGGTATACTGCTACTGTAATAGCTATGTTTCACGTTATAGAGGTAAAATCCTGGTGGGGCAATACTTTAATAACCAGTAACCATTATTATGAAATTGTGCTATTATCCTTTGCAATTCAGTGTCTAAAATTGCTGGGCTTCTTGTAACATCCAAATTCTTAGTCTCTGCATTGCATTTGTTCGTTTGTGTGGATTGGTTAGACTAGAAATGTCTCTAGCTGAACATGAAGATGTGGCTTTATTTGTGGATATGAGATCAGCTTGAGTTGTTTTGCTTCACTTTTTTCTCGGATAGCAAACTGTTGATTTTTCTTGCTCAGTCATGTTTTGGAAATACACAGTTTAATTGCATTTATGAAACTTAATCTGACTTTATCATACTTAACAGAACAATTTAATAGTTGTGTTAGTCGATTTTCACCCCAGTATATACTACCTGAGACTGGGTAACTTATTTAAAAAAAAAAAAAAAAAAAGAGGTTTAATTGACTCACAGTTCTGTATGGCCGAGGAGACCTCAGGAAACTTACAATCATGGTGGAAGGGGAAGCAAGCACCTCTTTTCACAAGGCAGCAGGGCAGAGAGCAAGGGAGCAAAGGTGAAGTGCCACACTTTAAAACCATCAGCTCTGGTGAGAACTCACTACCGTGAAAACAGCACGGAGAACAGAACGGAGGAAACTGCCCCCATGATCCAATCACCTCCCACCAGGTCCCTCCCCCAACATATGGGGATTACAATTTGGATTACGATTCGAGATGAGATTTGGGTAGGGACATAGCCAAACCATATCAATAGTTTAAAGTGTTTCTGTCGATATTATCAAGGGCAGGCAAAAATCCTTACGAGTGACTGGAGGAGTGAAAGAAACCTCCAGCTTTACTTGTTAGATACAAGGTTACAGATAGTAAGACCTCAAAGGGAAACCAGACAGTGAAATAAAACAGTAGCAACCGGGGAACTGGGAGGCATCATCTTGAAGCAATGTAGCCAGACTTCTCAGAGAGTGATGTTGACAAAGGTTTGGGGATGGCAGAGGGGACACTTGCACCAGGCCACGTTCTCAGAAGTGCTCTATAGCCTGGAATTAAGTTCCACGCAAGGATTCATGCCCAGGACATGCTGGCCAGTGGAAAGTCTCCAGTTGTCCTTCCACTGTTTGTATAGATACACTCCAAGTTAAACAGACTCCAACTCTCCCAGGCCCTACCTTCTGGGGAGAATTCTTCACTTGTAAAAATTCTTCACTTGTAAACATTGATTATTACTGGGAATCCTCAGCCCTCTTCTGCCACAGTCAGACTTGCTTCGGGTACCTGCCACTTCATTTTAATCTTAATTGTATCGACCAAGCCTTCAGTTCACATTTGTGGTCCTGTTTGATCCTGATTCTCCAAAGCTGAGATCTTAACACACACATTCTCTGCCCTGGATTCCTCGTTCCTGTAAGGGCAGAATGAATACTTGGCATTATTCTCTCTTTGTCTGTCATTCAGGCATATTTCTCCAATTCCTTGTTTTTTACATTTTTTTGTTTTTGACATTTTTTTCCGTTATTACATTTTTGTTTGTTGTTTAGATTTTTTTTATTTCGATGAACCCACATGTCTTCTCCTATAAAGCTTTTTATTAATAATTAGAAAAGCCTTTCCTATTTCAAGATTATTTTTAGCTATATCATGTGTTTTTCTAATATGTCTATGGTTTTAATTTTTAAATGACTTTTGATACATCTGGAATTTATTTTAGTATGAGTGGTGAGGTGTGGATTCAATTTTTGTTTTGGAATAGCTAGGGAGTTGTCTTGATCATATTTATTTACTAACCCACATTTGCCCGCTGATTTAAAAGTGAAACTCTATTTTGTTTACAAAATTCCTATATTTTTTAGCTTATTTCTAGATCCTGAATTATGTTCTATTGATTGTTTAGTCTCTTTGTGCCTTGGTGTCAGTCACACTTTCTTTCTTTCTCTTTCTCTTTCTCTCTCTTTTTTTTTTTTTCTTTTTCTTTTTTTCTAAGACAGGGTCTGGCTCTGTTGTCCAGGCTAGAATGCAGTGGCACAATCTCAGCTCACTGCAACCGCTGCCTCCTGGGCTTAAGCGATCCTCCTGCCTCAGCCTCCCAACTGGCTGGGACCAGAGGTGAACTCCACTATGCTTGGCTAATTTTTCTATTTTTTAAAAGAGATGGGGTTTCGCCATGTTGAACAGGGGGGTCTTAAACTCCTGAGCTCAAGAGATCTGCTCACCTCAGCTTCCCAAAGTGCTGGGATTACAGGTATGAGACACTGTGCCCAGTCCACACTATTTTAGTTAGTGTTGCTTTCTATTAGGTTTTTAATACCAAGTAGAATTAGTTCAGCTTTATTACTCTTAATTTTTGGCACTGCCCTACATATTCTTGCACACTTATTTTCCCAAAGAACTTCAGAATCAACTTATGTATGTGAGAAAATAATGTTGATTTTAGATTCATTGGATGAGCACTGAATGTTCATTGACTATATATATAGGCTAATTTATATAAACAGGCTTCTTGGCACCTTGTTGATCAGGTTTTTAATTTTCAATCCAGGTTTAGGATATTTATTGTCGTTTAACTTCTGCTGTGTCCTTCAGTATAATTTTAAAGTTGTATTTCTCTGCATTGTATACATGCTTTGTAAAGTTTATGTTATTTTCTCTATGTCTGTTATTCTTATAAATACAATATTTTGTGTCATTACATTTTCTAGCAGGTGCCTGTGTTTAGTTAAGCTACTTATTTTATAGTAATTTTTTATTTACCAAATTACAGAATTCTGTAATTGATTTTAAAAGTGTTTTTACTTGATTCTTTTATATTTACTCTCCATACGGTCCTGCCTCTCATAGCTACTTAAACCTGAAACCCATTACTTATTTGTGGGTTTTCCAATATATATGTAACATAGGTTTCTTTGTTTTCTAGCAACTATTATTTTTATAGCTGCATTAGTTTGTGAGACTACCGCTTATTTTCTGCTACATAAATTAGAAAATTGAAATTTGAGGGAAACTCATTAACAAATGATTATTCTCTTCCCTAGTTATTGCCTACCACAAAGGAGTGTTGTGAGAATTAAACAGATGATTTCTTCAAATTAGTTTTGATTGATACAGAGAACGGTTCCACATAAGTACTAAGAATTAGGATAAAGATTTATCTCAGTATTCAAAAACGGAGAGAGATTATAAACTAAGAATGTTAAGTGGACCTGTGTGTTTGAAGAACTGATGTTGTATCTGTGAAATGGAGATTTAGGCTCTCCATAAATGATAGAGATTAGTACAGCACGTGCAATGACATGGCTTAGAGGAAAAGTCAAATATGTACTCATACAGGCTATGTTTTTCAAAAAAAAGAAGACACAGCCAAAAATGCATGTTGAGTTTTGTGAGAATGAGCATTTAGCAGCAGGACACATAGAAATGTATTCATAGTTTGCAGGCTTCAGTAACACTAGCAGATGCCACTCTAAGCATTTCAGGTGTAAAGGGTTTCATAAAGGATTTAGGTCTTATATAATAGCTGAAAATTAGGAAATCTGCCACAAAAATCAGGGAACCTGCCCCTGGACCTCTCCGCCTGAGACTTTGAAGCGAGTCGTTCTCAAAAATCCCATGGGGATGCTTCCTTGGTGCTTAGGATTCCCTGGGGACCTACTCGCTCCCTCAGATTAGCAAAGCAGATGGCTTCCAATCTCCCCTCTGCCCCTGCTACCTTCCCCACTGGCCCCAGGAAACTGCAGTGACCCTGGTTTCTGCCCAGCAGTCCAGTTGTATCTGAATTTCTCTCTTTGTCAAATTCTAACCTGGAGCCATTCAAGAAAAGAGATGTGGAGCATTCCATTTCCTGGCCTTGCTGGCCACATAGGGAAGTTCTTAGAAACGGCAGTGGTCCATATAAGCTGGCCAAAGAGAGGGCCATAAATGCACCTAATTACATGATGTGGGAGACTCTGGTTGGTGTGTGGCTTTACTGCACACGGCGACTCGGGGACCATGGTTAGTTCATCTTACGCCTTTGTTAGGTGTGGCGAATACCCGAGTTGCCGGAGGGGAATCTGTATGGGCCTGCAGCAGCTTCAGTTCTTACCTCCTCGGAATAAAGAATTTGACTGAGAGGCATAAGGCAGAAAAAGAGACCAAGGCAAGTTTCTGAGCAGGAATGGAAGTGTATTAAAAAGCTTTAGAGGCTGGGCATGGTGGCTTATGCTTGTACTCCCAGCACTTGGGGAGGCCAAGATGGGTGGATCATGAGGTCAAGAGATTTAGACCATGGTGAAACCCCGTCTCCACTAAAAGTACAAAAATGAGCTGGGTGTGGTGGCATGCACCTGTAGTCCTAGCTGCTCAGGAGGCTGAGGCAGGAGAATTGCTTGAACCTGGGAGGTGTGAGCCAAGATCACACCACTGCACTCCAGCCTGGCATGACAGAACAAGACTCTGTCTCAAAAAAAAAAAAAAAAAAAAAGAAAGAAAGAAAGAAAAAAAAGAAAAAAAAAAGCTTCAGAGCAGGAAAGAAAGGAAAGTACACTTGGAAGAGACCCAAGCAGGGACCTTGGAGGTCAAGTGTGGCATTTGACCTTTTGACTTGGGGTTTTATATGTTGGCCTACTTCTGGGGTGTTGCATCCCTTTTTCCTTCTTTCTTTCCTTAGGGTGAGCCACCCTCATGCACGGTGCCCCCCTTGCACCTGGGAGGTGAGCATGCGCAGTGTGTTGAGGAAGTTGTATGCGTGCCCACCTGAGGCTTTCTTCCCTTTTCTGGTGAAATGCCCCTGGAAGGTCATAGTCATACTCTGCCATTTTGTCTCTTAATGAGCATGCTCGAGCTTCCTTGCCCATTTCCTGAGATTTTACTGGAAGCTGCTGATTACCAATTTCAAGTATTTTTATCTATTGGGAAATTGCCTCTCTCTGGCGCTGACTGCAACCAATTACCATTTTAGAGAATCAGTGTGACAACTGCTGGACCATCAGGAAACGGCCTCTCCCTGGTATCAACTGTGACCAATCATCATTTTAGAGAGCCAGTGATAACTGCCGGACCATCATCTGATGGTGGCCTGACATTCCCCGTTGGCTGGGCTGTGGGGAGCCCTTTACTGCTCCACTCACGCCTGACTAACTACATGCTATATCACCTTCCCCATCCCCTTGGGCCTGAGTCCTCCACATCATTCAGCAGATGGTGGGTGGTTGGAGAGTTGAGTGATGTACCTGCTTTTCAGCTGCCTTGGGCTAGAAGTGACCCTATCACTTCCACTCACATCCAACAGGCACAGACAGGTTCACATCCCCATCTGGCTACAAAGGAGGCTTGAAGGTGTAGTGCCTGATGTGAAGCTACTCCCCAGTGACCATTCCATATGATAGAAAAGGGGACAGTGACACTGGTGCATAGAGCCTAAGAAATAAAGAATCAAAACATAAACATTAAAGTCCACTTTGATATTACATTTTTAAAAATTAATCTTGGGATTAATCTTGGGATCAGTACGCAACATGAAATAATATTTTCTCAACATAGTTACATGCTTGATATCTTAGATTGTTCCTAATCTTTAAAGCATTGTATTCTATACTTTGGAATATGCTTGAGTTTTGCACAGGACAAAAATATTGGCTAAAAGAAACCTAATTTCATTACATGTCTGAATTAAACTAAGGTATTATCTATCTTTTGTTTTCTGTTGTTGTAATTCACATTGATCATAAGCCCACAAGGAATGGCCTTAGTGTTCTAAATCTTTTAGAGAATCATACCTCATAAAAAGTGATGAAAAGGTATTGAAGTCCCAATGAAATACACTTATTATTCATTATATCACACATAGTAATATTTACTTAAATTTCTACAAATATGTGTACCTTCTGTCCCTGTCCGTGGCTATTAAAGTAAGACTTTTGGCTCACCCTATTTGGAACAGTCTGTAGTCACCCAATACATTGTGCTAGGAGTGTTTTGTCATTAACGAGAAAGTAAACAAGTGCTCTTCTGAACCAACTTCCTTTTAAGTCACTTAGCCAAGAGATTTTCAGGAGTTGACTTAAGCCAGGAAAGTGCGATAACTTTTATCCCTAAAAACAGTTTGACTGAATATTAAACGAATTAATGTTTATTTATCTGCCTTTGGCCTAGGATTTCTGAAGCCAGATGTTCTCATCTCTTGCGCTTAACAATGGCTGGTGCATTTATTTCAGCGAATAGAATGTGGACCCATGCACCTGACCAAAGGGATCCTAAATAGACATTCATCACAATAATGCAGCTGCCTTCTTTGTCCTTTACAATCCGTGAAATTCAAACCAGAGTCACATCATTGTCATCATCGAGTCACCTACAAGATGAGTTTTGAGTTAAGTTTGAAAATCACATGAATTTTTACAGTGGAAAAAAATAAATTGTTACAGAGATTCATGTGTTTCCCCAAAGTGTCATTACTGCTTAAAGGTTAATTAGTTGTATTATACACCTCTGTTTCCATTGAGCTATTGCCTTATTAGACTCAACTCTGGGTACCTGCTTGAACTATCTCTGCCCTAGTGACTGTCTTCTATGTGTTTGAGGTTTGAGTATCTTTAGCCAGAATTTCAGCACCGTTTGAGGCAGTAGCTACACCTGTGACAAGGATATTTTATAGATCATATATTTTCACACAGTTTTTTTCTTTCTAAAACAAGCTTGGCACAAAAGGGCTCACAACATAGGCAGCATTATCATAAAATTTTAAACAGAGTGTGCTTAAAACTTCATAAAACCAGATGATGATAAGAATAGCACATTTTCACATAATTAGAGATTTACTGCGGTATTATAATTTCATTTCCACAAAGCAACCTTTCATACAAAGGGTTTTCAAGCATGTAATTATGAAATGCAGTTCAAAATGCCAAGTGGAAGTGGCATGTATAGAATTTCTGAGTAGTCATGTCAGGCACAGTCTGAGCTTATGGGAAACTGGGAAGGGTTATAGCACTTGGCACTTTGTGGGTCTAAAAAGGAAGCCTGGAATGACAAAAGGAGTA
The DNA here is from genome assembly GCF_003255815.1 of Theropithecus gelada. Lineage (NCBI taxonomy): Eukaryota > Metazoa > Chordata > Mammalia > Primates > Cercopithecidae > Theropithecus > Theropithecus gelada. The sequence continues at coordinate 7,762,429 of NC_037673.1, read as the reverse complement.
ATAGAATGTAAGTAAATTCCTCCAAGTGGTAACCTAAAGTGAACCTGAGTTTCCTCTTTGAATGTACAGACCTGTCATAAGAGTGTTGCTGGGGCATTGGCCCCTCTGCAAGAGTGTGCTGCCATGTGGAGCCAATTCCTCAGTTACTACCAATTGTGCTTGACGGTCACAAAGTCTGTCTCTCAGCGTGTACTATCATTAACAGTTGTGACGGGTTGCATTGTGCTGAATCCCCTCAACATTTATCTTGAAGTCATAATACCTGTTACCTCTTTTTTTATTTTATTTATTTTTAGTTTTAGTTTTTTGAGACAGAGTTTCTCTCTTGTTGCCCTGGCTGGAGTGTAATGGTGCAATCTCAGCTCACACGACCTCTGCCTCCCGGGCTCAAGGGATTCTCCTGCCTCAGCCCCCTGAGTAGCTGGGATTACAGGCATGTGCCACCATGCCTGGTTAATTTCATAACTTTTTGGTAGAGACAGGGTTTCTCCATGCTGGTCAGGCTGGTCTCGAACTCCTGACTTCAAGTGATCCGCCTGCCTCGGCCTCCCAAAGTGCTGGGATTAGAGGCATGAGTCACTGCGCCCGGCCACCTGGTACCTCTTAATGCGACCTTATTTGCAAATAGAGTCATTGCAGATGTAATTAGTTAAGATGAGGTCATACTGGAGTAGGGTGGCCCCTAACCTGATATGACTTATGTCTGTACAAAAACAAGTTTGGACACAGACAACACACTGGGAGACATCATGTGAACATGGAGACAAGATTGGAGTGATGTTTCTAAAAGGCAGTGAGCATAAAAGATCGCCAGCAAACTACCAGGAATTCAGAGAGTGCATGAAACAGAGTCTCTCTCTCAGCTCTCAGAAGCAACCAACTCTGCTGACAGCTCCATCCCACACTTGTAGCCTCCAGCACTGTGAGGTAATAATTTTCTGTTGTTTAAGGCACTCAACTTGTGGTATTTTGTTATAGCAGCCTAGAAAACTAATACAATAGCATGACTGCAACTAGAGCTATTCACGTTTAAATAAAAAACTGCACTTTTAAATGAGCATGACATAATAGTTCAACAAAAATGTACTTGAGTAGCATTAGGTTTTGTGCGTTTGCGATCTAAAATCTATCGGACAAGCCATTCTGTCATTGCTCAGCATGTTTAACTTGGTCCATTAAGTCTTCGTGGATATTGGGTAGGTGAAATTCCATGAATATTTAAGGTATCTCTGCATTTTCTTGCTGAACTATGGACAAATATACAATTACTGAAGATGAGCAATAATGTCTAAGTTGTGCCCTCTTAGTTCCAAGATAGCAAAGCTCTTAGAAGACTAAACTATGTGATATGAAAACCAAGACAAATATGATTTTAAAGAAAATTATATAAGATTATTTTATCTGTGAATTAACAATAAATATTCATATTTTATTCACTAAAGAATGTCTCTTACCCATTGATTATCCTATTGGAAATGAAATAAATATAAACAAATTGTGAAGGAACAATGTACATAATATGTGTGGTTTCCTTGAACCTGTCTGAAAAATTGTTTTATTTTTTGTTGATTTATGACCAGAATTTGGAAGCCTTTGCCCGCATAAAGACATTAAGCTGCTGTTGTGATTAAAATCTCTTTAATATTGCTATTGATTGACATTTTAACTGAAAAATATTTTTTAAATGCAGAATCGCATATAATAATGATTTAGAAGACACGAGTATGGTCCTAAAATTGTAATTAAAAGTTATAACTTTATATTTTACAGAGTAGTTTTACAATCTGGTAATGTTGCCTCTCTCAAACCAATTAATTTAAATGGACCAAAGTCCACAAACAGATATACACACAGTGCAACTCAACATATAAGAATTCAGTATAATGCCCGTTCTGCATTGAGATAATTTGTATAGTGACAGAAAGTGGTTTAGTGGTTGCCTAGGGCTGAGGATGAGAATAGTGTGGGTGGTAACCGTCATTGGGTACAAGGCCCATTTGTAGGGTGACGAGGTGGGCTGATAAATGACCCGTTTCTTAACGTACACCCACTTCTAAATCTCCAGGGTCTGTTACTTTTATCTTAAATGGCAAAAGATGTAATTAAATTAAGACTGTTGAAATGAGATTACCCTGGGGTTTTCTGGTGGATTCTAGATGCAACCATGTGTCTCTTTATAAGAGGTAGATTGAGGGAGAATTGACACACACACGATGGAGATGGTCATGTGAAGACAGAGCAGAAAGACGTTAGTAGATTCTAGCCTTGAAGATTTGAAGGTTGAAGCGATGCCACCATAAGCCAAGGAATGCCCACAGCCACCAAAAGCCAGAGAGGTAAGCAGCAGATGATCCACCAGAACCTCCAGACAGAGCATGGCCTTGTCACACTTTGATTTGGGCTCCATGAGGCTGATTTGGACTTCTGGCCTCCAGAACTGTGAGGAAGCAAACTTCTGTTGTTTTAAGCCGTCAAGTTTATGGTGATTGTTACAGCAGACCCAGGAAACTAATAGAACTAATGAAAATGTTCTAAATTTTATGTTGGGATGATGGTTGTACAACTCTGTAAATACACTAAAATTTATTTAGCTGTTCACTCGAGATGGGTAAATTTTGTGCTGTGTAAATTACATCTCAGTGAACCTGATTTTTGAAAGGATTTAACAAGCATATCAAAAGATTAAAATTTTAAAATGTTAGGTAAACTCCTTAGCTATTGGATGTTACTGCACCATAGCTGCAAATTTTTCTCATAATTTAGTTTTTCTTCCACTCCATTTATGTTTATTTAGGAATACTTTCATTCCAGAATTAAATCTAAGGTGAGAGTACTCAATTTTATTTTAAAGCAATGTTGAACAGCATAAATGTCATTCAGCATAGAAGTTCAACAATCAGAAAATGGAAGTCATATTAAACTTTTAATACACCTGTATGAAGAACAGGTGAAAAACTCTCAAAAATTAATATTAAGACAATAACAAATACTTTTAATAAACAAGATTGGGAGGCTGAGATGGGTGGATCCTGAGGTCAGGAGTTTGAGACCAGCCTGACCAACATGATGAAACCCCGTCTCTACTAAAAAATACAAAAATTAGCCAGGCCACCTGGTGGTGGTGCACACCTGTAACCCCAGCTACTCAGAAGGCTGAGGTGGGAGAATCGCTGGAACCCGGGAGGTGGAGGTTGCAGTGAGTGGAGATAGCGCCACTGCACTCCAGCCTGGGAAACAATAAGACTCCATCTCAAAAAAAAACAAATAAATAAATAAAAGAAAAGAAAAATATGTGGGTGATAATTAAACACAGGAAAAAATGCCCAACACCATTATATAGAAATGTTCTGTTTCTATTTTGGTGGTATTTCCATGACTACATGTTTGACGGAACTCATTAAACCATATTCCTTAAAAGCACGACTTTTACTGTGTATAAATTATGCTTTCAGAAACCCGATGTTCAGGGAAACTACAAAGCATGAACTATCTTTAGAGGATGACAGAAACTAATTTACTATCTTTAACACTAAGTAAAATAAAGAGAAATAAGCCTTTATCTTGCCTTTCCTATATGAATGACACCACCGAGCAACTAAATTGGAGATAAGGAGAGGTATTTAAAGAGTATTCCAACTAACAAACACAATATAAATAATAGAACTGGTGTGTCATCCTTTTGTAAGCCCAGTGGATTAATGATGGAGACATTAAGCAGCAATGGTGCTGGCATCAGTACAACACAGACAATCAGATATAAGCTTCTTTCTAATGAAAGAACATAACTCCAACAGCAGTCTCACCAAAGGAATGGTACGAGAGGTGGCCCAGATGCCAATTTTTTAGAAATAAGGAAGACAGAGGAGCAGGTTGACCGACAACCACAGTGTGCAGGCAGCAGTCCTGAGCTGAGGGGAAACTCTGAAGTAAACGACCAGGATGTTCAACAGGAAGGTTGTAAAGAAGAGGGAAGGATGAAATGGACAAGAGTAAGCTGCAGTGACTTCAGTGATAAAACAATAAAACAAGGTACCTAAAAAAATGACTGCTACAAAAGTCACCATAAGAGTTACTTCTGCGGCCGGGCGCGGTGGCTCAAGCCTGTAATCCCAGCACTTTGGGAGGCCGAGACGGGCGGATCACAAGGTCAGGAGATCGAGACCATCCTGGCTAACATGGTGAAACCCCGTCTCTACTAAAAACTACAAAAAAACTAGCTGGGCGAGGTGGCGGCGCCTGTAGTCCCAGCTACTCGGGAGGCTGAGGCAGGAGAATGGCGGGAACCCGGGAGGCGGAGCTTGCAGTGAGCCGAGGTCCGACCTCCAGCCTGGGTAACAGAGCGAGACTCCGTCTCAAAAAAAAAAAAAAAAAAGAGTTACTTCTGGGAGACCTGTATCAAAAAGTGGTTTGAGTGAGAAAGACGGTTGAATTAATTCTCGGATTTTAAGATAAATAAATGTATACAAAATGTATTTCAAATCATATCCAGACAATAATAATAAAAGGTATTATTTTCATATAACCTGTTAGCCCTTTGTAACATAAACATAGTAGAATACGATTTTTAAATTATTTGTTTTATTTTATTTTGTGAAACGGAGTCTCACTCTTTTGAAAGACTGGAATACAGTGGCACAATCTCGGCTCACTGCAGCCACCGCCTCCCTGGTTCAAGTGATTCTCCTGCCTCAGCCTCCCCAGTAGCTGGGATTACAGGTGCGTGCCAACATACCCAGCGTATTTTTGTATTTTTAGTAGAGACTGGGTTTCACCATGTTGGCCAGGATGGTCTCAATCTCTTGACCTCGTGATTCACTCGCTTCAGCCTCCCAAAGTGCTGGGATTGCAGATGTGAGCCACCGCTCCCGGCCAAATAAGATTCTTATTTTCACTTTGAACAGCCTGTTATTCCCCATTTCAAGCCCCTCCAGTTTTTTCTTTGACCTGGTGATATCTTCTAAAATTGCTGGTTTATGTGGATTCACCATAAATCAGATTCACCAAAAGCAATTTTCAAAGTTTGTGAGGACATTAAGATTTCCAAATGAAGCTCTTAAAAGTTTTTGTTTTGTTTTGTTTTTAGTTTTAGGTGATGTTAATTGAACATCCACTGAATGCTTGGCATGTGACATCACATTCGATCTTCACCTGTGGGGATTCAGCAGGCTAACGATGCAGCTGGTGGGATTTTCAATTTCATGCACAGGAAAATAAACTCTATAGGAATCATTTTTGCATTGATAACTGCATTTGAAACCATACCGTTTAGAGAGAAAATGGCCTAACGGAGCACATTTCTGGAGCACATTTTTTGGCGGCACTATCTACATTTAGTAAATGTAAATATTTATTTATTTATTGCAGCACTCTTCACAACATTCATCTATTTATTGCAGCACTATTCACAAGAGCCAAGACATGGAAACAACACAAGTGTCCCTCAAGGGATAAATGAGTAAAGGAAATGGGGTCCATACACACAGAGGAATACTATTCAGCCACAAAAAGAACGAAATTCTGTCACTTGCATCAACACGGATGAACTGGAGGACGTTTTGTTAAGTGAAATAAGCCAGGCACAGAAAGACAGACACTGTGCGGACTCTCTCATTAGTGGCATCTAGAGAAGGGATCTCTCCTGGAGGTAGAGACTGGAATAGTGATTACAAGGCTGGGGAGGATAGCGGGTAGGGCAATTAGGGAGAGATCAGCCAACTGGGACAAAGTTACTGTTAGATAGGAGGAATAAGTCCTAGTATTTGATTGTACAATAATGTGCCTATGGTTAACAATATCGTATATCAAAATTGCAGAAGAGAGGATTTGGGATGCTCTCACCACAAAGAAATAATAAACGTATGAGGTGATGCCTATGTGAGTCACCCTGACTTGGCTATTCCACAATGTATACTTGTATTCAAACATCACATTGTATCCCATAAATAGGTTCAATTATCATGTGTCAATTAAAAACAAAATTAAAAGAAGAGGAGCTTGATGAAAGGGTGCCTCATTCTGTTCTAAAATCTGCTCCAGTGAACCTCCATCACTGGTTCTACCATAACACCTGAGACTGTCCTCATTCTCTCTCTGGTCTCACCTGCCGTCACAGCTTTGTCACTCTGGAATGTGACAGCACAGCTTGCAAATAACTGAAGGCCATTCACCCCATTTTCCCTTTGACTAAGCCCCCACCCCCCCCAACAAGCTCATTCAACGCTTCTTATGGGAAGTAGTCTATTGAAAGGAGTGACCTCTAAAATTTCCTCTAATTTTAATGTTTTGTGTTCAAAGTAAAATCTTTACATCCTATGAATTACCTCTAACTCTGTTACAGAAAAGACCATGGTGGGACCAGGGGAAGGAGGGGGCTTGCTATAGTAGGACTCTAACCTCCTCAGGTCTGTGTCATATTTATCTTGGGCTGAAAATAATTTCAAATTTTCGTTAGCCAGAGTTTGGCTTTTGAAAAAATGGAAGAATCTTATTATAGCTAAAATATCTTAGCTGATATTCATTCCAGGAAATGTATAGAACTGCAGTGGTGTTTAATTTTATTATACTACCAGCTATTGTTCCTTTCTCCCAACACTGCTACTGAAATAGGAAACGTTTTCCTCATCCCCCTCAGGGGGTGCGACGAGGTGTGGCTCACTTCTTTGGTGCCCACAGGTCAAACCCCTAAGGGGAGCATGCACACGGCAGGTCACGGGGAGAATTTCTGGGCTGCGACCCAATGGAATTGTCTAAGGCTGAGTGTTTACAGCTCCCGAAGCCCCAGTGGATGTGGGCTACAGTATGCTCTTTCAGCTTAGCCCTCTGCGGGCAGATTGTGTTAATGGACTCATCTAGACCCTCTGCCTTATCGTAAGGACAGAAGGGTTCCTCTATCCCAGGATTCTTGCCTTAGTGTACCAGAAAAATGGGATCACACATGGGCTTGGAGAATGAGTACGTTTTATTGAATGGCGGAAGTAGCTCTCAGCAGATGGATGGGGAGCCAGAAGGGGGATGGAGTGGGAAGGTGGTCTTCGCCTGGAGTCGGGCTGCTCAGTGGCCGGGCTCTCCTCTGACCACCCTCCACCATATTTCCCTCAGTGTCCACGTTGTTCCACTGTCCATGGCCTGTCGGCATCTGTATGTTCTTCTGCCACTGTGTTCCTCTCAACATCCAGCCACTTGTGTGTGTGCCCGCCACGGTCTCAAGGTTTTTATAGGCACAGAAGAGCGGGCGTGGTGGGCGAGAGTGGTCTTGGAACATGCAACATTTGGGTGCGAAAACAACAGTGCATGTCCTCATCTAGGTCCATGAGCACAGGACCAAGAGTGTAGCCCTTGACAGGGACACAGCCCCCACCCCAGCACTTCCCTGCCCCCATCCAGTATCGTGACTGAAAATGTAACTAAGAAGTTAATAGCATCTACTGAATTTGGTTTTTACCAGGTAATACCTGGCAATAACAGGTATTTAGCATGTGTGAACCGGTTTATATGCATTTTCACATTTAATTCTCAGACAACCTTGATTTCAACATATTTCATCTTTGACAGAGAAATAAGCTTAGTAATCAGTGCAAAATCATTTAAATAACTAACAAGCAGGACAGGAATTCAAGCCCAGGTCTAGGCATCTCTGGAGTCTACCTACTTGACATTGTGCAGTTTGTCTCAGGTGTCTCAGACATTCGAAGCTCTGTTTAGATCGATTCTGAATCTGCCTCAGTGTGGGATAATCTTCATGGAAGTCATTAAAGCTCACCATAATGTCAGGTAGAGTATCCTACAAATGGGGGTATGGAATTACACTTTATATTATTTAAATTTTAAAGCTACCATTGTAGCTGTCCACCTGAAATAAAGAAAGCAAAGTACCCTTTGAGATTGTGAACATTCTCACCTGTGGGTCTGTTGTATGAGATTCAACCTTTCTGTGATTCTCCCAGGAGATGGACCATGATGTTGTTGGCATGCTCTAGGGCTGGGGATCAGGAGGATTTTGAGGAGGAGGAAGGTCATGAAGAGTCTGAGTTCTCATAGCCCCAAGTTCAAGTGGACCTGATGCATCATGCAGACAGGGGCTGCCCTTTATTTCTCCTGGGGGGCAATATGGGGATTGGGGGCAGCAGGAGGTGACATATTAGCTTGCCATGGAGGTCAGCCAGAGTACTGCTTCTGCACATTAAACGTAATTGGAAGTCACTCCCCTGCTGTATATATCAGAAGTTATCTTAGACAGATGTGAGCAAATCATTACTAGAGAGGTTGTTGTGAAGGGGTGGGGAATTTAACTTTTCTCTCATTTATAGGCAAAAAAAAAAAAAGTTTTATTAGTGACTGGTTGGGAGTTTTTAATTTTTCTATGAATTCTCTAGGTGGTAGTTCTGTACAATAATGGGAAATAAAAGTATTGACCTTGGGGATTTAGTCTATGTTCCTATTAAATTACTTTCACGCTTTTGCTTTAGGGAAGTTCCACAAGCCCTTTTTCTGAGTCTTTGATACATGCTGTATTTTTCTTTAAAATTATTGTCTATGTTGCTGGTGCTTAGGACACATTAAATATGAGTAAAAGCTTCCCTATTTCCCATTGCCAGCTTCTCGCTGTGTTCTGATCATGTGGTTTGGGAAGCAACAGAAAGGAGATGTGCTCACTTGAGAACAGAGAACAGTAAACTCGCCCCAATCCTCACAGCAGGTTAGTGTCAGGCTGTGGGTGGAAGGCAAGGAACGCCTGTGCCAGTGGCTCTAAGATGCTTTCCTTCCTCCGCAGAGCTACGTTCTCAGGTCTGTAGACCTTGTTCAAAGCTGTCTGGAGAACAGATGCCGCTCTGGAGAGAGTGCTGCCTTCGCTTGCCTGTGGGAATTTCTCCTTTCGTTTAATTTAGAAATGGGGCACGCTGCAGTGGTTCCGTATGGAACATTAAAATCCGCGAACTGTGAAGCATGAGATCCTCTGCCTCATTCATCACTGGTCTTCACCACCATCACTCTGACAAAGAACATCTGTTCAGGAGCTGGGGGGTCCCACATCGCCACCTCCCCAGGCCAGTGGGAGAGCCACAGGCCTGGCTCTGGACAGGCCCAAATGAGACCTGAGCAGTTTCCTTTTTGTAGCAGGTGTTTCTGAGCTGCCATTAGTGTGATAACTTAGAAGAGAGTAAAAAAGGCAAAGAGAAAAAGTGACAAACCCTAACTGCTTGCTGAGTCTCCTAACGTTCAAAACTTAATTAGTCATTGTTGTGACTGATATTAAAATCTATGATTTCTGTGGGACTGATGTGCTATTTAAGCTAAGATTGCAGAGGGTTTCATATCAGAGGTGTCACACCCTCGTGAAAAATAATTCACACATGATGATAAACATTAAAACATCCATATAATCACTCTGCAAACTGCCACTTCTCATCACTGGAAGTTGTCAAAAGACAACAACCAAAAATGGAGGTGGGGGTGGTGGGAAAGAACACCTGAAGAGCTCCAGCTAAGATTCTAATTTATCCTTATTTTAAAATGATACTATATTTTTATTTAATGGGGCCAGGGGAAGGGGGCAACTATCACATCCTAATTGGAATTCAGATTCTTAGAACTCAGCCAGGATACAGAAAACATGAAGGACAAATTGCAACTAATGGAATGGGGCTGCTGGAGCCATGAGGCCCGCCCTGTTCACCGAGGAAGCGAGGATGCACCTGGTGCACTCACCCATGCTGGGACTTGTTCCAGAGGAACAGACCAGGCACGGGCCAAATCCTCTCACAGAGGCCATGATAGGAAGCCAATACCCACATCTCTTCCAAATGCAGAGAATCACACGACTGCAGAGGCCCTAGTAACCCAGCATAGAGTTCCTCACCCAGAATATAACAGAAGCATCCATGTACTCTTTGTAGATGAATCTGAACAATGACTTTTTAAAAAGGCAATGGCGTAATAGCCAGGTATAACTCTTGAGGCTCACATGACAAAAGATAAGCCTCCAACACAGTATCTTCCAAGGATCACAGAAGGGCCAGGATGCAACGTCGGAGCTGACCGTGCCATATTTGCGCCCACCTCAAAGATCCTGATGAAAGTCAGGGGCCTGCCTTCCACAGAGAGGAACCCTGGCCTTTTGTGCTGCAGTTACGATGGCTGTACAGGAGAGGTGAGGAGATGTGGCAAGCCTCGGTCAAGTCATGACCTGGAGTAACCAGGAGATGGCATTGCCCCACAAAAAGACCATTAAATTAGTTCCATCGTGTTCAGAAGCAAAAGACACTCTGCGTGTGATTCCTCATTAGACCCTCACTGCAGTCTTAAAAGTGAGCTTTATTATCTGCCCATGACCATAGAGGGAACTGGGATTTTCAGAGACTAAAAAACTTGCCCCATATCACTCAGCTAAGAGCCAACAGAGGGAAGGATCCAACTCAAGATGTGTCCGGCCCCAGAGTTTAATTTCTGCCAGCAACTTGTATCTCCCTCTGTAGAAACTTGGTAAAGGTCGTGTCTCCGTGGTGCCTTTTCCCCAGTGGTCCAGAAGGCAACTTTCTTCACCCATAGAACAGCAATCGCTCCACTCATGTTGAACACATAAAGTAGTCAAGGTGTCAGAAAACAGGAGAGAAAGAACAGCAATGTGTACAGAGGGCCAAAGGCTCCCACATTAAAGCACTGGGGTAATCAGTCCCAGGTTGAGGAACAACAGGAAGCCATGTTCTGCAAGCTATAGGTGCCGGGCCTTTACTTCAGCTGCTGTGAGCTACTGGCATTCTCAACTATCTTTTCTTGGATGCGATGGTTAATTTTATATGTCAACCGGGCAAGGCTACAGTGCCCAGTTGTTTAGTCCAATAACAGTCCAGATATTGCTGTGGAGGTATTTTTCAGGTGTGATGAACAGTTTATATCAGTAGACTTTGAGTAAAGTAGATTGCCTTCCATAATATTGGTTGGCTTCATCCAATTAGTAGAGAGAGAAGGCCTTATGAGCAGAGACTGAGGCTTCCCGGGAAAGGAGACATTGCCTCAAGACCGTAACATAGAAATCCCGCCTGAGCTTCCAGCCCATCCTTCTGGGCAGTCAGAGAGCATGTCCCCTTGAACCTCCCTCGAATTCCATTGATATGATTTGGCTGTGTCCCCACCTAAATATCATCTTGAATTGTAGTTTCTATAATCCCCATGTGTCATGGGAGGGACCCGGTAGGAGGTTATTGAATCCTGGTGGCCATTACCTCTATGCTGTCTCGTGATAGTGAGTTCTCACAAGATCTGAGGGTTTTATAAAGGGATTTCGCTTATGAGGATGTCTCTACAATGCACTTCTTTCCACCCTTTTTTCTTGGAACTGGAACCGGACAACACAAAAAGTGAACTCTAATGTAAACTTTGAATTTAGTAATAATTTATCAATATTCATTCATCAATTGTAACCAAAGTACCATGGTGATGTAAAATGTTGATAACGGAAGAAAATGAGGGGAAGAGGGTTGAGAAGGAAATAGATGGGAGCTCTCTGTACTCTCTGTATGCCTAACACTGCTCTAAAAACCAAGAGAGGCCGGGCGCGGTGGCTCATCCCTGTAATCCCAGCACTTTGGGAGGCCGAGGCGGGTGGATCACGAGGGCAGGAGATCAAAACCATCCTGGCTAACACAGTGAAACCCCGTCTCTACTAAAAATACAAAAAACTAGCCGGGCGTGGTGGCGGCACCTGTAGTCCCAGCTACTCGGGAGGCTGAGGCAGGAGAATGACGTGAACCCAGGAGGCGGAGCCGAGATCGCACCACCGCACTCCAGCCTGGGCGACAGAGCGAGACTCCGTCTAAAAAAAAAAAAAAAAAAAAAAAGGAAATAGTTCTCTATCACATAGTCACAAAGTTTAGTAAGTATAAAATATGAAAAATAACTGGTGAAATCAATCCTACCAGAACAGCATTTGTAGGGAACCATTTATTCAAAATGTATTGTGGGTGAAACAACTCCTGCGCTGGATTTTTTTAAGGATCCAGGAATATATTTCTATCAAGAGAGACACCTGCCTTGGGCTCTGCATTTACAGCTGGGGGTGGCAAACTGAGGCCCATGGGCCCAATATGGCCTATACCGGTTTTTATACAATCTTCAAGCTAAGATTTTTTAAAATTTTAATGGCTTTAAAAATCTAAAGAATAAAAATATTTTGTGACACATAAAATTTTATGAATTTCCAAGTTCAGTGTCCATAAATTACTTTTATTGAAACACAATAAAGTACCCTCATAAAATGTTCAATTTCACCTGTCAGCCCACAAAATCTAAAATACTTCCGATTTGTCCTTTTCAGGAAAAGTTTGCTGGCCCTAATTTAGAGGGTCCACTGTATTATAAAAACAAAAATTTATGAAAGAACACATGTGCATCTTTCTCTCAAGGTCCCACATTTAGGGCAGGTCCGGTGAGAGCAAAACTCTAAGCATCTGCTTATATTACTAACATCAGTGACGCCCAGGGAAACATTTCTCCTCAACTGTTTATATCGTCGAAACAAAAGCACTTATGTCTGAATTCCACGGAGTTTTGAAGTTTGTGCTCCCAGAAGGGCTTAAAACAGACAGTGCTTTGGAGTATGGTATGGATTTGGAGAGTAACAACATCTAGGTAAAAGAAAAGGCAAATGAATAATCTCGCTAAATCTTTCCTCTTACATACATAGCATAAACACAACAGACATTTACACACAAGGTATCATCCCAAGTAATGTGGATAATATACTTTCTTTTAGTTGGATTCAAGTGTGTAGTTGATTTTGGAAGTACCCCTAAATTGGCAAAGAGTTGTAATTTTCATATGGCACCTGAAGAATATTTTGCAATAATAAAAAATTTAAATACTCTTAAAATTACATAACCTAAAATATTCTTAAATTTGTGTGGTCTACAATTTTGTTAAATGTGTTTAGTCTAAGTAACTAACATGTTTGAAGTATGACATTGATTTTTTACCTTGGCAACCATTACTGGAAAAATCTTTATCAAGACAGCAGGTAGGAATACATATTGAATCAATATTAAAAATATTTAATATTAATTAAATATTAAAATCCATTTACCTTAAGAGGAATTGCCCAAAGATGCATATGCAATTATTTAATTGCAATACATCACAGCAAAACTTGGAAATATCTCAAATGGCCTTATATAAGGGAGTGATTTTAAAAAGTTTTGTACATCTGTACAGTGAAACCTAGTTCCAGCAGCTGGTAGGTCTGTATTGTGATAGGGTTAAGCACAAAGGCACATCATTCTAGAGCATGGAGATGGGGCAGGGGGGTGAATATTGCTGGAATGATGCTTGCTAGGGAATGTACCTTAACCTGAGTTATTTAGAATGTTTTTTAATCAGGGACATATTTTTAAGTGTATTTTAGTTCTGGAAAAATACGCTTATGTGAGCTTAGGTTGATCAGTCAATAAATCTGAAATACTGGGTTAGAATTAGAAAGTCATCTTGTACTAAAAACGGCCCATTTCTCCCCTAGCTGTTCTCTAGTCTAATCTTCTGCCTGCTTTTTACTTCTGAATTGCATGAGAGATTTGCGGAATACCATTAGCTATGGCTGAGGAATTACTTTCACACTAAACTCTTGTTCTTAGTGCCTTCTAACTTCTTGAAAATATTAGCCAAAAACTTCTCTAGCTGTTTTTGAGCCAAAGACAACTTCTACTGGAAAAGCTTAGGAAGAAATAAGATCCCCTTTGCTCCTGTTAGCTATTTATGCATAAATCAAAGATTTTTAATGCATTGAAAGAAAAAGAATGGCATTCACATATATTTTTATTTATGGCTAACCTGAAAGGGGTTTTGCTAAATACTCCCTTAACTTGACATGGTTTCAGGCAAGCAGAATAGAACAGGAGTAACTAAAACATTCCTGTGTTTCTGGCTTCTCTGTATATGTGGAACCACAGTGTGAGTCTTTTCATATGCAAGTATCATTCTCTAGGACGTGTTTGTTTATTTTTAATGAAAGCAGCAGGCCATGTGATTTTTCTCATATTTTTGTATTATTTCTCTCTCTTTCTCTCACTTTGGAATTTATTTAGTTCTAAATAGGTAATGCAAACAAGGCACAAGACTTCAATGAACAGAAGGGCAATAGTGAAAATTAACCTCTTCTACCACCCATTCCTCAGGCCCACCTTCTGAGTCAGGTGACAGACTGGACAAGCTGCGGTGCATCCTTCCAGGTGTCTTCTCCACAGGTGCAAGCATGTGTGCACATACAGCAGACTTCTGTTGACTCAAGTGGATTTGTGTCTATTCTGCATTGCAATCCCCAAGGCTCAGAGGGCTTTTGCCAAGATGTGAGTTCAAAGAGAAGAACCATGCATGTGTGACCATCTGTGTGCTCGAGATCAGTTTCTTTATTATCTTATCAATCAGCTTCAACCAGACACCATCACCATGAGCCTTCTCAATAAAAGGAATGGCTCTGTTGGCTTTTACTGTGCCTGCCTGTTCACCTTGGAGGGAAAAGCAGCACTGGATACCAAGACCTGCGTGAACCTTGCCCTCATATTTCCATACTTGGTAAAATCTGGAGGCTTAGTCTTCTGCCCTTGTGCCCAGCAGTCATTCTGAGGTCTCCAATTACCCTATCCCAGGCCTCCACCATTTGGACTCCAAAATAACTTACTCATGAATCCTACAAGGGAGCCAGAATGTGCACCCCAAGACACAGAGGAACTGAGTGGCCAGTAGGGGTTATTGTCGATGGCAGCAGAGACTGGCAGAATTGTACCATGTCAACAAATAAAGGTCTAGTTGACATTTGCCATCCATTAATCCCCTGAACCTTCAACCAGAGAAGTTAGGCTCTGCAAAGGGAAGGGGAAGGGAGGTCCCAGAACAACTCTATAGTCCCTTCATTTCTCCACTCACCAGTGCTGGAGTGGGAAGCAGACGAGGGAAAGAGCAGACCCCTCCCAAGTGCAGGTCCCTGGAGCCACCAGCCTGGCCATGCATAGGGGAGAGAGAAACTTTGGGATGAACGTAAGATTGGGATTTGAAACTGAATGGATTTCTAAAAGCTAGTGGATATGGTCAAGATGGAATTAAAGAAACTGCTACAAAATGGTGAAGGAAGGTTTGACACAGAACAGTTACCGGCAGTGGCTTCAGAAAACAAAGCCACACCACAGTCACCCCTTATCAGATTCAGACTGTTCACTATGTGCATCCATAATCCACGACTTATGAGGTAGGGACAGGTGGATAGGTAGACAATTGATCTATTGTTTTTGTCAATTGATTTAACCCATTTCTCAATTTATTTATTAAAATGCTTTGATTAGAGAGTGTAGACCCAGGTGCATGATCAGATATGTTATTATAGTCTTTGAAAATTTATTGTCCAGAAATACAGGTCTTCTTCCTTCATTTTCCCTTCTTATGTGCTACACTCACATGCACACACATGCATAAGAAATACAGCTGCACCCATCAGTATGAACCACCCTGTTAAGAAGCAGGTTAAGAAGTCTGGACATAGCCAAGGAAGAGGCGCAGATGGGATTAATGTATGGGAGACATATGATGTGATGGGAAGACAGATGGTGCCTGTCCTATGGGTCTCTGGCAGACAGATGGTGCCCACCCCATGGGTCTCTGGCAGACAGACGCGGCCATCCTATGGGTCTCTGGCAGACGGATGGTGCCCATCCCATGGGTCTCTGGCAGATGGATGGTACCCGTCCTATGGGTCTCTGGCAGACAGACGGTGCCCACTCTAGGGGTCTCTAGCAGCAATATGGGGTGGAATGGAGACCAGGTAGTCAAGTGTGCCAACAAGAGCAAACGCAGTGCCCATGGTGACAGGGAAGGGCAAACGACCTAGAAAATGACTTAGGAGGCAGCCTAAGCACAGTTTGAGACTAACTGGATGTGGGGATAGAGGAGGAGGGTACTAGGTGGGAGGTTGCCAGTGTCTGATCTTGGCAGACTATGCATCTGGATAGAGAGATGGTGACTTAGTCAGGAGAAACAGACTCGTGGAGTTTCTAGAAAGGGGGAGTTTCTGGCACCCACCACATATCTTGAAGGACCAAGAGTGTTGGATGTGTAAATTAATAATTAAATTCTAAGACCTCCACTGACTGAATGGAACGCTTGTGGCCAAGAGGACCCCAGAAAAACCTCGAAGCTGAGTTCCAGGCCATGATGGGATAGGATGTCAGACAGGCCTCATTATGCCCCTTCCCTTTTGGAATTTAGGCACAACAACCAAACAGCATTAATGTTACAGGAAAGATCCTAAAACTGACAGAACAGACTCTTCGTGACAATAAGACACCAAATTATAAACAGAACCTAAGGCCATACCAGGCAAGGGTGAAGTCATGCACCCTGCCTTTAAAGAATAAACTATGTCCTAATCGCCAAGAGGTTTCCCTTTTTCTCCAGAAGTTAAACAAGCACTGGCCTCAAGGTGGGCAATATGAAAAAACTCTGAGGCCCCACCAGATGCTGACTAACTCACCTGCTTCTCCAGCAGCCATAACTACAGCTTTGATTGGGCAAGAGAATGATTTCAGTAACTTTCTCCTAAATAGAAGACCACAGAGCATGGACTGGTGCTGGCTGCTTTACAGAGATTGTACACTTTTGTGCTTTGTGTTCTGAAAAAGATCTTTTGACAAATAGGCCTAATTGCAATAGGTTTAGATGTTAAGTCTCCATCCCACAGTGAACATGGATCATTTGTTCCATGCATGTTGGTTTAATACACATCCTTCATGACCACCTTCACAAATATTCATAGCTCCTCCTGTAACCTGTCCTAGATGTAGGTTTAGCCAACTCATTCGGCAAAACAAATCTTGTATCCCAATTCCTCCTCCTTCAAAGTGCCTATCTCTGTGCTTCAACCAGAGGCCGTGCTTCCCAGCCTACAGGACAGCCACCTTGTAGGCTGCAACTCTAAAACAAGTTTATAGATTGTCTTTTTTTTGAGATGGAGTCTTGCTCTGTTGCCCAGGCTGGAGTGCAGTGGCAAGATCTCGGCTCACTGCAAGCTCCGTCTCTGGGGTTCACGCCATTCTCCTGCCTCAGCCTCCCGAGTAGCTGGAACTACAGGTGCCCACCACCACACCCGGCTAATTTTTCATATTTTTAGTAGAAATGGGGTTTCACCGTGTTAGTCAGGATGGTCTTGATCTCCTGACCTCGTGATCCGCCCGCCATGGCCTCCCAAAGTGCTAGGATTACAGGCGTGAGGCACCGCGCCCAGCCAATTGTCTTGTGTGTTTTTTTAGTTAACAGATGTAATAGGCAAAGCCCAGGGGGGAGGCCTAGGTGAAACTCAGGGTGAGGGTGCCCTGAGCTGAAGGTGGGAGATGACATGGACAAGGAAAACAGCCAGGTTTCAGAGTGGTAAACTGTGAGCACCGGCAGAGGCCTGTGAGAGCTACTTCTCTCTCCATATTGTACAGCAGAGTTATTTTATATTCAAAGAGTACAGCCGGAGTGTTTCTGAATCATGGTGATAAAGGATTCCAGCTAGCCAGGCTTTCCTGAGAAGTTTTAGTTATTATCATCATTGTTTCTAGATGAGCTGAAGATAAGAGTAGGTTTGTGCTTGGGGTTGAAGAAGAGAAAAATTCTTAACAAAAAGAATTTCTGAAAAATGAAGAAAGTGATGCCATTTTTATTTTGATTCATTAAAAACAATATTTGGATAAATGACTTTTCAAATCATTGTCTTTAAACATTTGAGCAGGTGCAGAAAAGAATAAAACATCGCAATTTATGAAGGGCAAAACTTAAAAAATAAAGCCAAAGCCATGCATACATCCAAAAGCAGTGTTTGTTCTTGGGCTTCCCTAGTCATAAGCCAGTAGGAACGGCTGCCATACTCAGGAGGGCTTCAACGCAGCCCACCCCCTTGCATTTTCCATCAAAGAAGCAACTGTCCCTGCAAACACACCTCATAAGTCACAGTCCTCTGAATCATCTGCCTCTCTGCCAGCTCAATCACAGAAGAAAGCAGAGAGACTAGGGCACCACATTCCTCCAGGGGGCCACTAGAGACAGGCACAGTGCTTTTGGTGGAACCACAAGCTCAGGCACCACTTAGTCGGTTGCCCTGGGTCCCAGCCCCTCCACCAGTCTCTCTGTATGGAGGCCCCACCGTGCTGCCTGAAGCCAGGCCGCCTGCCATGGATTGAACTCCCAGCTGCCCCAGCAGACCTCCTGTGCCCCACTCTCCTGCCCTCACTACCTGTAACCCCTTTGCCTTCCTTGCCCCAACTCATTATCCTCTCTTTAAGTGACACAGAATAATCAATCTTAGCTGCAGCTATTATCTCAGCGTTGTATCTGACCATCCACTGTTTTTTTGTGTTGGAAGTTAGAGAGTCACTTTGCATAAACCTGCAGCATGATGGCTGTTTAGAGGAACACCAGTACCCTGGTCATCTGACCCTGCCTAACTCCTCTGGCCCCACCTGCCACCCCCATACCCTCCCCTGCACACTGTGTGCACTCTGCTCCCTTGGCCTGGAATTCCTTCCTCCCACTTCTCCACTTTCTACCTCGGGGCAACCCTCTCTAGCAAGGTGGGGCCATGGACCCAGCCTGGGATGGATGCTCTCTCCTGTGCTCCTGCATAATATCTCTGCCTAATAATAAGTCACAAAATAAACAAATTGAGAGAACAGAATGGAAAGAGATGCCTCTGTGGGACTAATTATGGAAAACACAATGACTCTCTGCCAGTGCTGGAATAACGGTAGATAAACAAGACAGGCACCCTCAGTGAAGCAAATTAGGTCCCCCACTACACCCCTGTGGAGCTGAAGGAGAAAGTTTTCTGCAGGAGCCTGCAAGGTGCAGAGCCCATGATGCCTGGAAGCCTGACAGACCCAGGGCACAAGGAGGAACCGACTGACCAGCAGAGTGCACAGTTTGGAGACAAAAAGCAAAGTTGGAGACTTAGGTTTTCGGTTCTGTGGCAGTGGGGACAATGCAGGCTGAATCCCCAGAACCATGGGGTCTGATGTGTCTCTGGTCTGCACTCAGGGTGGGATGAGGGGCTGCAGACACCTTTCTCCCTCCGAGGCTCTTGATCCTAAGCCTAAGGTCCCCAGAGTGTTGAGATGCACGAGATGCAGGTGTAAACCCACTCTTGCGTCTGACTCCTGGGTACGGGAGCTTCCAGTGGGGCCTGGGACTGCATGCCAATTCCCTGAACTCAGGGCTACGTCAGGTACATGGTGGGTATCACCAGAGGAATGGTGAATGAACAAATACATGAGCAAAAGGAAGAATAATGAATGATGCTCATCACACCCTCGGGAGAGGTGGTGCCTGCAATGCTGGACAGAGGTGCCTGGACAGGAATGCTGGCAGAGTCAGTGTTTGAAGCTGATGATGTTGAACCTCCCTGCCCAGATGCTGGCTTGGTGACCTCAGGCAAACTGAAAGAGAGTCTGGAAGAGTTTAACTAACGGATGAATATCTCCACTATGAGGTGTGGCAAGCACCACTCAGAGGGTGTCTTTCAATGCAGGGGAGGATGTGACCAGCCATTCTCTACAGCCTCTTTGGGTGAATATGTGCCAGGGCAAGGGCTGCTGTATGTGCTAAGGTAAACTCTGCACTCAGTATCTACAACAATACAGCAATACAGAATATCCACACCAAGGTAACAATAGAGAATATCCACAGCAATACAGAAAATCCACAGCAATACAATACAGAATATCCACAGCAATACAGATTATCCACAGCAATACAGAATATCCACAGCAATACAGACTATCCACAGGAATACAGACTATCCACAGCAATACAACAATACAGAATATCCACAGCAATACAGAATCCACAGCAATACAACAATACAGAATATCCACAGCAATACAGACTATCCACAGCAATACAGAATCCACAGCAATACAATACAGAATATCCACAGCAATACAACAATACAGACTATCCACCGCAATACAACAATACAGAATATTCACAGCAATACAGGAACAAACCTAACTCCACTCATCCCCATCTGAGTCTTCATCTTATTACCATGACAACTTACTCCATAATTTTGTTGCCAAACACATGATTAAAAAAGAACAGGACAGGGACTTTACCTAGTAAAATTGAAAATAAATCCTCAAAAGTACCAAGTAAATAGTAATCTAGTATCCAAAAGAATTAAAATTGTAACTTAAAAAGTTAATTTAGTGGTGAATAGATTTTTAAATTCCTAATATTGTTAAAGCCTTTACAAATTAATATTGAAGATACAAGTTCTCAAAAAATACAAAATCAAAGGTTAACAGAAAACAATATTAGCTTGCTCAAGTGATATTTTCTGGGCTTTGGAATATATCCATGCTTTATTTTACTTACAAAGGATTTTTTGAAGTCTTGCTCTTTGTAAAACAATAGAACCATCCAGAACTGAAGAACAGAAATTGCTCCTTCACTCTCTCCACATCACACAGCTAGTGATTTGCTTTCTCTTCCCCCAGAGCAACCACTCTTAACAGCAAGCATATTTCCATATGAATAGATAGTCTATATATATAGAAAAAAGATGTCATATATATCTTATTTTATGAAAATAAAATCACTTTACAGTCATAGTAATGCATAAGAGTGCATTCAGCTATATCTCATTCCTTTTAATGTCTGTGTGGTACAACATAGTGTAGATATACTTAAATTTTTAACTATTCTCTTATTGACCAATATGCACGTTGTTTTCAATGTACCATTAATACAAAGAAGGTTGCAAAAGATGTTTTGCACATATGCCTTTAGGGCACATGGCGTGATGGATAACAAAAGTAAAAGTGCTGTTCACATGATATGCACACTCGATATTTGAAAGGCATTACTGCATTGTTCTTTAAATAGTCTATGAAATGCTATTCACAAATGAAAGTCCCCATTTCTTCACTGCTTTGTCTTCATATTTATCAGTTTATTTTTTACCAAGGTGATTGATATCTATATATGTATGTATATATAATATATACATACTACATATATTATTGATTTTTATAATTTGCATCCCTGATTACTGTGAGATAAGGCATTGTTTTATAAATGTATTAACATTTTGTTGATGTGCTTGTTTTTACTCTGCACACTTTTCTATATGGTCATTTATCTACTTTGTTGAATGTAAGGGGTTACTCATTCATTATGGACCTTCAACTTTCCCCGTGATATGTGCTGTGGGTATCCATTATATCAAACCCATTCTTGTAGTTATATCTTTGTGGGTTTTTTCAAATTATATCTTTGAATTCTAAAAGTTGAGTGTTACACATTCAAACTGGATTACCAATTTCTCCTAGTATGCCATGCCACGTACTTTTTGTTTCGAGTATTTAGAAACTCTATTGGTAGCGATAGAATGAATTATCTGTGTTCTTCGTGGACTGTAATTTTCACCTCCATTTGTCCCATTTAATATTCTTCAACTGGAGTTTTGATTTTATAACTGCCAGGTTATCTTTTTATTAACCTATTCCTGATAGATTTTTTTTTTTTACCATGCATTTACTTTTTATAAAGGAGAGTTATTGAAAGTATAGTCTCTGGAGTCAAACTCATGGGTCAGTAATTGTGCTTAGCTCATAATGTCATTTTGAGGATTAAATGAGGTGATCCATATAAAAAGATTAGTCAAGTGCTTCTAACATACTCAGCATATATTGTGTCATTGTATTTTTGGTCTGTGTCCTTGTAAATGGCTTTTAGCTGTGTTTCTATTTTGTCCAAAACTGGCAATAAACCTATTCCATTCAAATTCATTGTAAAAAAATAACATTTAGCCTTTTCTAGTCTTCCATTTGACTCACATTTAGGGAAAAACCATTTAAACACACTTTTTAGTTAACATCAGTAATTAAACTGTGTGTGAAGCCTCTCTAACTTGAACAAGACAAATCTATCACATGTTCATATTCATTAATTTCTTATTTCTCATATATTTTAAAAAATCACTTAGAGCATTTCCCTGTGATTTCTTCTAGTAATAAATGTCTATCAGTGGATGAATGGATAAAGAAAAGGTGGTATATATACACAGTAAAATGTTATTTATCCCTGAAATAAGAATGAGACCCTGTCATTTACAGCAACATGGATGAAACTGGGGGAGAGTATGTTAAGTGAAATAAGCCAGGCACAGAAAGACAAATACTGCATGATCTCTCTATTTATGGAAACTAAAACATATCATCTCATACAAGTAGAGAGTAGAAAAATAGTTTCCAGAGGCTGGGGAGTAGGGGGTGGGGAAGGTAGGGAGAGATTGGTCAATGGGTACAAAGTTACAGTTACATAGGAAGAATTAAGCTCTGGTATTCTATTACACAGTAGTAGGGTGACTGGTTAACAATAATTTATCACATATATCAAAATATCTAGAAGAGAGGATTTTGAATGCTCCCAGTGCAAAGAAATGATAAATGTATGAGGTAATGGATATCTCAATTACCCTGATTTGATCACTGTACATTGTATGCATATAATGCTTTGAAATATCACATGGACACCAAAAATATGTAAAATTATGTGTCAAATTTAAAATCACCTAGAATTTTAATTATAAATTATTTTCACAGTATACTTCTGCATTCTTGGGAATTGTTTCTTATCGACTGGGGTTTACATTATTTACATTGTGGCTACATTATCCACAGTTTTGTAAATTGTGAAGGTGTAAATACTTTTTGAAATTTACCACCCATTTTGGATACTGTGTTCGATCCTAAATTCTGTTATTTTCCTCTCTGTGCTATTATTGGCCTTAGTTTGCTCTTCTTTTTCTAACTTTTTAAGGTTAAAACTTGAATTATTATTCTGAAACCTTTCCTTTCTAATATAAGCATTTAAAGTGATAGTACTCTTCTAAGACTTGTTTAACTGCATTTCACAAATTTGTATGTTTGTCTATACTGGGGGTGGCAATTTTTTCTGTCAAGAACCGAATATTAAATATTCTAGGTTTTTTAGTCCAGGATTCAATGTTTTTAAAATTCTATAAGTACTAACAAGAGAAAAAAATTTCATGAACATTTATTGATATGATATAAAATAATATAAGAATCATTTAGCTAGTTATTTTGTAGGTTCACTGATGAAAAGAATGAAATTCTGATTTGGGGAATAATCTTTCTCTTTGGGGGATTCTAAGTGACATGTCATTATAAACGAAAATAAGAGCTTGACATTAGTTTGCTGTGTTGTGAGAAGGTGAGAGAAGTTGATTTGAAATTGTAAGGATTGTGGCTAGGATTCAGGATGGGAAATGGAGAGAAGGAAGTAAGTGCACAGACACCATACAGTCCAGATGCTTCTCCCATGCAGTCACTCATTCATTCAACAAATGTCTGTTGAGAGCCAACCATATTCCCAGCACTCTTCTAGGAACCTAGGATATGCCAGTGAAAAACAGCAAAGATACCTGCCCTCATGGGACTCACATTTTGCAAGATGATGGAAGGAAATGTATGGGTCAAGGTACAATAGTCACTCGGTTTCGTGCTTTTGCATACGGCTAGGGAGCTATCCCAGCACCATTCGTTGAATAGGGAGCCCTTTCCTTATTGCTTATTTCTGTCGACTTTGTCAAATATCAGATGGCTCATTTCTGGGTTTTCTATCCTGTTCCATTGGTCTATGTGTTTATTTTTGTACCGGTATCATACGGTTTTGGTTACTTATAATATAGTTTGAAGTAAAGTAACATGAGGCCTCCAGCTTTGTTATTGGTGCTTTCAATTGCTTTCTCTATTCAGGCTCTTTTTCAGTTCCGTGTGAATTTTATAATTTTTTTTCTAATTCTGTAAAAAATGATGTTGGTAGTTTGGTAGGAATAGTGTTGAATCTGTAGATTGCTTTGGGCAGTATGGCCATTTTAACGATATTGATTCTTCCTGTTCATGAGTATCAAGGTTTTTCCATTTGTTTGTGTCATCTCTGATTTCTTTGAGCAGTGGTTTGTAGTTCTCCTTGTAGAGTTCTTTTACCTCCTTGGTTAGCTATATTCCTAGGTATTTTATTTTCTTCGTGGCTGTTGTAAATGGGATTGTGTTCTTGTTTTGGCTCTCAACTTGAATATTATTGGTGTATAGAAATGCTACTGATTTTTGTACATCGATTTTATATTCTGAGACTTTACTGAAGTTGTTTACCAGTTCCAGGAGAAGCCTTTTGGCAGAGTCTTTAGGGTTTTCTAGGTACAGAATCATATTGTCAGTGAAGGGAAATAGTGTACATTATATTGAATTAAACTAGCTCACTTGTAATAGTCTCAGATTTAGAAATACAGAAAAATTTTTGTAAATAAGTGGAAGTTAGAAATACGCATATAAATTGTAGCTACAATTACTGTAGGAGATAACTAAAATAATTCATAGCAATTCATCCTTAAGCATATTTTACATGAACTTAGACAGACATTTTGGGAAAACTTATCATGGGATCTTTGAGGTATTTTTATAAAATTAAGAAGTAATTTATGTATTATCTTAATTTTTTGTTAGAGTATAAATGGCTATAGAAGATAAATATAATGGTTTCGACTGAGTCTTTGAGTTGCCTCTTTATTTAGAAAACAAAATTCAAACTTTCAAAATTTGTTTGTTTTCATTAACCAACAATCAAAATAACTTATTGCCACGTTAAAATAATAAGAAATAGGAAATTAAATTAATATGATACTTTACCTGATACTGAGATTGAGATTAAAGGACAATAATTTATTCACCCTATGAAGAAAGTGAATATAGAAAGATCAATGTGAAAATCCCTGCAATTCTTAAATTAATATCACAAATATTATAAAATAAGATATAAGGTGGGATTATCATTCTACTACATACAGTATTCTTTGGGAAATACTCCACAAAAATTAATTCACAATTCTAAACTGAACAAACATATTGGCTTTCATAAATTTATAAGTATTTTTTATCATAAAGCTTTTCCCACATTCAGCCATATTTTTATTTTGTTGAATGCAATGTTCTTCATAACAATTATGTAAAAGAAGTATATCATAAAATAGAAACAGTTATAATAACAGCATAACTACTTTCGTTCTGGCTGGGTATGGTGGCTCACACCTATAATCCCAGCATTTTGGGAGGCCAAGGCGGGCGGATCACAAAGTCAGAAAATCAAGACCATTCTGGCCAACATGGTGAAACCCCATTCTACCAAAAAACACACAAATTAGCTGGGCATGGTGGTGCACACCCTGTCATCCCAGCTACTCGGGAAGCTGAGGCAGGAGAAGTGCTCGAACCTGGGAGGTGGAGGTTGCAGTGAGCCGAGATCGCACCACTGCACTCCAGCCTGGCGACAGAGCAAGACTCCATCTCAAAAAAAACCAAAACAACAACAGTAACAAAAACTAACCTTCTACAGGAAACCATATATTATTACACAAAATGATCTGTTTAGGCTCATGATAGGAATGTCTTCAGAGATTATCGTTTGAAACAGAGCAAGTAATCTGCAATATTCTGCACCAAGTAAGATACATGCACACCCCAAAAATAAATCACCTGGGGCTTACTGGAAAGATCATTTTGGCTTTAAACAATTTCCTTTCTATTTAGCAACATTTAAAATTAAACCCAATGTAATTATAGTTAAAATGCACTTTTACTTAAAAGTTAATATTATTTTTGAAATTTTTCATTCTTTTTAATTGCGTAGTATTATGCTTTCTTTAAAACACTGATATGGTTTGACTCTGTGTCCCCATCCGAATCTCATATTGAATTGTAATCCTGAATTGTGGCTGTTGTAAATGGGATTGTGTTCTTGTTTTGGCTCTCAACTTGAATGTTATTGGCGTATAGAAATGCTACTAATTTTTGTAATCCCCATGTGTTGATGGCAGGACCTGGTGGGAGGTGATTGGATCATGGCAGCAGTTTCCCCCATGCTGTTCTTGTAATAGTGAGTGAGTTTTCACAAGATCTGATGGTTTTATAAGGGGATCCTCCCTCTTCCCTTGTAAGCGGTCTCTCACCTGCCGCCATATAAGAAGTCTTTGCTTCTCTCTCACTTTCCCCCATGATAGTAAGTTTCCTGGGACCTTCCCAGCCATGTGGAATGGTGAGTCCATTAAACCTCTTTCCTTTATCAACTACCCAGTCTTGGGAAGTTCTTTATAGCACTGTAAAAATGGACTAATACAAACATAAAACAAAATAAAATTTTTTGAAAGATAAAAACATATGTTGTCAATTCAGTTTCTTACACAGAATTGATAGGATGGCTGAAGCCTGGAAACCTTTCTCAGACTTCTGAAACTTCCTCAGGTAACAGCCCTTCTTGTAACTGTTCATCTGGTCCATAATCAGCAAATTTCTTTTTTGGGTTCCTAAGATGAGCCTGTGCCAGATACTGGGTCAACAAGACATAGCAAGACCTGTAGTGTTCATAGATGTTCACAAAACTCTAGGTGAATTACAGGATATCATCCAAATTAAGAAAATAAATACGGCCCCATGTGATGTAAAGCCTGCATGCTGGGCTGGGTGGAAGAATGAGGGGAAAGATATTTGGAGGAGCCACAACCTCTTTCCAGTGTCTATTCTGGGCGGGGCCTTCAGCAGAAATGAAAGCAGGAAGTAAAGTTTACAATCGAAGATTTGGAATTAAAAGAGATTTTAGACTTTGTGATCTTTTGAGCCTTTGTCGGCTCATTTTCTCAACATTTTATACATATTAATCTTTGAATATTCATAAATATTAATAAATATTTGTGCTATATTTATTACAGCTTTAATAAATATGGTTTTTCTGCTTGGTTCTTCCTTTTTTTTTTTTCTTTTTCCTTTTGAACTCACCTCCTCTCACCTCCATTCACAGTCTGTCATCTCCAGTTTTGGATAAATTAATGAGGTGTGGCCAGTCAATCTTCTACTTTCTGTGTCCATTTACAGAGAGCTGAATCATAGCCAGACCTCCCAGGAAACCCATACCAAGCGCTGGCCTAATTCCCTGTGGAACCTAAGGGAACCAAAGCCTTGAACCCAATCTTATCCCGAAGTCAACCCCTACGTGACACCAGAACAACTTCATGACGTAGGAGTAGTACATACTCAATTAAAAGAAAAGGCAGCCCAAAAGAATACTGTGTCACTTCCAGTGCCAACACAGTCAACTATCATGGTAGCCTGTGGCCATTCAGGGAATATCACCGTTCTAATGAAAAGACTTTCTGGTTAACTGAAAATCAGGCTTCATGGGGGAATGCAGGTCCAGCAAGACTGAAGCTATTAACCCTCAAATTATAAGGTTAAAATTAATAAATGTTTTCACTGGTCAGTGCTGTTTAATTTTTGCCAAAGGACAATGAGTAGGGGAGGCATCAGGAGCTACAACTTCAATTTCAATGGCGAGAATAACATTGAAATTAGAAGGAGAGGGTGGTTTTCAAGGAGTTATGTTCTCATAACTTACCTCTTCATGAAGAGACTCAGGGGCTGAACAAGGAAAAAGCACTCACATGTGATCCATGTGACCCCCTGGGACTCTGGCAGGTGTGGAGCAAGTCATTTTACTAATAGTTGGGAACAAGTCCAGAGCCACAGGAAGAAGTGGCAAAACCCTCATACCCTGAGATGTAAATCTGGCTACTTTCCTTTTTTTTGAGTCGGAGTCTCGCTCTGTCGCCCAGGCTGGAGTGCAGACACTGGATCTCTGCTCACCGCAAGCTCCGCCATTCTCCTGCCTCAGCCTCCCGAGTAGCTGGGACTACAGGCGCCCACCACTATGCCCAGCTAGTTTTTTTTGTATTTTTAGTAGAAACAGGGTTTCACCGTGTTAGCCAGGAAATACATACTCTTATATTGGTTACATGTTGAAATGATAATGTCTTGGATATATTGAGCTAAATAAAATATATTATTAAAATTAATAGAGCCTATTTCCTTTTAATTCTTTTAATGTGACAACCAAATACTTAAAGTGTGGCTCACATTATATTTTATTGATTCACATATATCTAAACTAACATCCTCATTTCACAGAATAGGAAAC
This sequence comes from Theropithecus gelada, assembly GCF_003255815.1. Taxonomy (NCBI): domain Eukaryota; kingdom Metazoa; phylum Chordata; class Mammalia; order Primates; family Cercopithecidae; genus Theropithecus; species Theropithecus gelada. The sequence goes on along the minus strand of NC_037673.1, from coordinate 7,734,376 downwards.
AAGGAAAGAAACAATGTTTTGTGTCCGAACTTAGCAGCGTTCCAACTGAAATCGACAATGTCCAGTGCCCAGTTGCTGCACTTCCTCCTACAATCATGACCCATGACGTCACTGTACAAATAACTTTCTCCAGAATCCAAGTGGAGAAATTATGTGAAAACTGACCAGAAAAGGTCAGCAGAATAGACCAGGCTTATTGTGTGTTTTCTTACTGGATATTCTTAGTACCTTTTCTCTCCTAAAACTCTTTTTTTTTTTTTTTTAATTTCTAGTTTTCTATATACCTTGTAAAGCAAAAAGAAATAGTCATTATCCACTATGCCACATTTTCAGAAGACACTGAATTTTCTATAAATGTCTTCTGAATCTCAGCTTTAATAAAAAGAGACTCTTTCACCCTTTTATTGTCAGAGTTGCTACTCTCTGCTGCACATCAACTTGCGACAAGTCTATAAATGAATAGCACAAAAATGAGGTTCCTGGTATTGTCTGTTGGGTTCAACAGTCCCTGAACTCTTCAGAAAATAAAGAAATTTAAAAATTCCCCTCTAACACCAGAACACACACAAAGACAATATCCCTTCAGGAAAATATTTTTGATTGAATGGCCTTGTTCTTAGCCTAGTTACACACCAAAAATAGTGTAAATAGCATGTGCAAATGGTCTAAACAGCATGTGGGATGAGAGAAGTACCACAAATGACCCTCAATGATCCAGAAAGACCTGAGCTCTTTACGTCGGGGGCTTCTCTGCTTCTAAGGAGATAACGCGGACACCTAGAGATAGAGGGTGGGAATCACTTGGACTTCTGAAAATATGCCTGTGATGAATCAAAGGCCAAGGACCTTTGGATAAACTGACCTTGCTTCAATTCTTGTATGAACAACTAATTGTTCACGTTCTTGTCTTGCCTGGATTCTCTTTCTAGTGTCCTTAATGGAGTGGTTATTTCATGTCAGTTGGAAAACAAAAACAAAAACTCCTGGTCACATAAGATAGTTCATTCTGTTTTCACAAAAGCTCTAAAAATTAGAAAGTATTTTTTTAATTAGAAAGTTCTGCAAATTTATTACTCCATTCCAGATGTAAAATCCTGTTAATTCTCTCAAAATCATATTTAACTTCAATTGTTTCATGATACTATATAGCATTAAGTTTTCCACTCGATTTTAAGTTCTGCTTTTATCAACCAACTGGCAGATTAATTGAGCATTTACTGTAGAGATTTCACAGTAAATACAGAAGAAGCCTACACAATGGGATTAAATACAAATTCTGTGTACAAATAAAAAAACTCTTAACTAGAAAAAAGTGAATTTATACTATTCATTCTCATGTGTGTGCATATACACATATCCACACGTTTGAATGAGTAGCTTACTTTATAGGCTATATATTCTAAAGAGTGATATATTGAATGCTAAAACCCTCTTCTCAAACATCATCAATTGATTTCAAAGGAGGGACAGCCCTAGATAAGATCTCTCTAGACACCTCTGTATCAACACATGAGTGTCTTCCTGTTCTATGTTGCTCTTTACTGCTTCCAAATCAAGCCCCTCCCTCCATCCTGGGCCTCCTTAACTTTGAATATCAGATATCAGAATACACTGCATGATACCCATTCTGTTATTGCCTTCTACCAACCCCCGGGTGCTAGCCCTTTACTATTTGACAATTAACTCTTGGCTCAAAACAACTCATAATTTCTCTCCCCAACACCACCCCTGCCATCACTCTTCAATATCTAGAAAGATGAACTTTTCCATATAAACTGATACTTCAGTCAATTCTTTGTTCTCTTCTCCAACCATCTTCTGCTCCAAACTAACTCAACACTCACTTGGATGGTCAAAATCTTGATCTTCTTACCAACTGCTGCAATACCTTCCTAATCACAACTTTGGGAAGGCTGATCTCTAACATCTACCCTCCCAGATTTCTACCATATTCCCTCTCTAGCCCCACTCCAGAAATCCTTTTCCTAACAAGGACCTCAAGTCTAGTTCTCCTCCCATCTCTTCACTGTCTAACAACCGCTGTCTCATGCCCTCTGATCCTCTGTTATTCATCTTAAAATCTGGGATTTTTCACTTTAATCAAGGTTTTCATCCACCTTCCAGGTCTCTCTGTACATGCTTCCTCAAAAGAAAAACAGCAACCACAACAGGAACGGAAAAACACAACTCTGCACCAGTGTGGCTGAATGTGGCTGGGCAAAAACAAACAAAACAAGCTGACTGTTCTCATTTTGAAGTCATAACTTCTAATATCCACTGACTTGTCATGCTGCCTGGTAATCCTTGTAAATTTCTTTCTTCAATTTGCCTACTTACACCCTTCTGTCTTTTCTTGAATCGCTGTTCCTCCCTGTATCCTGGCTCTCAGTGGAAGACCTGCTTTCCTTCCACTGAGAAAAGAAAAGCAATCTGAAGAGGTCTTCCACAAAGCTTCATCTTCCCACCCATGTGCAACTGCGCCCCATATGCTGGCTTCTCTGCCTTCTCTCCTGGAGCCACAGATGAATTGCCCCAAGGCAAATCCTCTTGCAAGTAAGCTGCAGCCCATTTCCTCTTTCCTAACCATGGACATTGTTCCAGCATTTCCCTCCTTTCTCTCCTACTTCATCAATGTTCCTCTATATATGGATCACCTCCATTAGAATATCAACAATCTCTGATTTCACACATATTTAAAAATATATTACTGTCTCCTGGCTCCACATTCCTCCCTAGGTACCAGATCATTCCTCTGCCTCCAACCTTCCTTTCCCACTCTTCTGAACCCACCGAAGTCAAGTTTTTGATGCCACCTGTTCTTCATCAAACCTGCTCTTTCCAAGATCACCATTGGGCTCCCTGTTGCTAAATTCAGTAGTCTAATATGAAACTTATTTAATTATACTTTATTTAATTATTATTCATTCTTTCCCCAAAATGCATTTTCCCTTGTCTTCCAGGATACCCATCAACCTGCATTTCTTTTGTTATATCTTAATGGAAAAACTCTTCATTTCCAGTTCCTTCTCATCTCAGCCTCTAATTCTTCAAATCCCTGAGGGCTGCCCTGGAGCCTCTTACTTTTCTTTCTACACTCACACATTGGGGATCTCATTTGCACCCAAGCCTTTAACTACTATCTACAATCTGATGACCAAGAAATGTATCTCAAGCCTGGGTCTCTCCATGGAACACCCAATTGTAAATCTCACTGTCTTCTGAGTATCTGTACTGATAGGTATAACAGGCATCTGAAAAACATAACATGCTCAAAGCAGAAACCCTGATCACCCCAACACACACACACACACACACACACACACACACACACACACACACAATAATTACTCCAGAATTATCTATTTCAGTAAAAGACAAGCCTATTTTTAATCAGTTGAACCAAAAACCCTGGAGTAATCCTTGTCTGCTCTCTCTCACACTTACTTGCAACCGTTCAGCAAATGCTTTTGGTCCTAGATGGTGAATACATCCAACAACTCCACCCCCAGCACCTTCTCCAAGCCCCTACTCTTGCTTTCTTGTGGATCATGGCAGTAGTATAGGAACTGGTCTTCTGCTACATTTGTTCCTTGAGTGCTGCTCTTGACACAGCAGCTGACGTCATCCTCCTTACGAGTAAGTCAGATCATCACACACTTCTTCCCAATACCTTCCAAGTCTTCACATCTTGCTTAAAGTCAAAAACAAAGTCACTGTAATGGCCTTCATGGCTTCCTGTTCCTTACAGCTGTTAGGTACCATCCTCCTGCCCTGGGCTTGCGTTTCCCCAGGCGCACTAACCTCCTTGCTCTTGTTGGAAACAGCAAGCACTCTCCTCCCTTACAGGTTTCATACTTGCCCTGTCCACTGCCAGGACACAACTATGTCTTTATGATTTGATGCATGAAGGTGCTCAGTGGCCACTCTTTGAGTGAGGTCTTCTCCACACAATATGAAAGAGTGACTCCTGCTTTTATCATACTCTGTCACCCTTATGTCATGTTCCTTCCATTACATTTACCAGGAAATATGTAATATATATGATTGTGTATTTTTATATATTATATATGCATTATATATGTATAATATATACATATAATGAATGTATCATATATGGTACATATGTCAAATATATAGGTTACATATATAACATGATACATATAGATAATATTTTTTATGTTTAGTATCTTCTAATTAGAATTTTTTTTTTTCTCCACTAAAATTTATTCCCCACAATAGATTTCAGTCAGTTTGGTTTACTGCTAAATCCCCAGCACTCAATAGTTTCTGGCACGTGTAAAGCACTTAGTAAATATTTGCTTAATTAATCAGTCAATCCAAACCAAATTCTTATCCAGTTTATGCTTAAACCTAGTGAACAGATAATAACTACCTTTTTAGATAATGTATTCCATCCCTAAAGAATTCTGCTGGGAACTTGCCGCATGAAATCCAGCATGTTGACTTCTGATCAGCGTTCATATGTCTGTCTAATACAGTCACTCTGAACAAGTCTAACGTCTCTTCCTCCAGATTTTTCATAACAACTATCTTCATTAAGGTTGCGCAAGGAATTCTGAAGAGAAGACACACAAAAACAAGCAAATTTTTAAGCAACGTAATGCATATGATATGACATAGCTCCTGTGGTTATACTGAGAACCCTCTTCTTGCTCTATAGCCATTGTCTGGAGTTGATCAGGAGGTGACATTAATGTTCTCAAAATTCTTTTTAAGTTAGCTTATAGTCAATTCTCTTGGCTCACTGGAGGTTTCTGCTGAGTATTGTCTGAAACAGTCTTTCTGGCCAATTAAGATGCAACAGTGGTAAATGTGAAGCCTGTGTCTGAAAATGGAGCTTCCATAAAATATGTCAGTGACAGTGGTATTAAAAGAAAAGGCAATAGTAACAAATAATTGCAAAGAATTTTCAAAGTTTGGGACTCCAATAAAAATTTACAAAGCCATGTAAAGACATGGGGTAGTAATTAAAAGTCTAGTTTCAGGAGCTAGTTCTCAGTATTTAAATTCTGACTGTGTTCCTCAATGAGCTTGTTAGATTTCAGAATTATTATTTAACAGTGAGTTATGTGTGCTTACCATTTTATCCATTTTTGAATGAGGGTCCATAGCAGTTACTCTATACTTTCTCTACCATCGAATGTCAGGTGAGTGGTGGGGGAGGGAAGAGAGGATAAAGTCTCAAGGTCTGCAGACGGAGAAGTGCTATACTCAAGGACTTTACCCAGGGGACACCTGGAGAGCCTCATCCACACCTGAACTGGAGGCAGATGATGAGATTTAGGATTTTAAGCTGATACTATAAAGGGTTGAGACTTTGGGGAACTTCGAGGGTGATGAGTGTATTTTGCAGATAGAGGAACAACATTCCTGGGGCAGGGCGGGGAGGCAAAGGGTGTGATGTGACAACCAGCACCCAGATGGCCTCCAATAATTGCTACTTCCTAGGATTTATGTCCTGTGTATTTCCGTCACACATAGAATCAGGGCTACCCTGTGTGGAGAATTCTGTGAACAGGAAAGTATATAACTTTTGAGGCTACATCATAAAGGCACTATAGCTTCTGCCTTGGGCTTTTTAATTGCTTAGTCTAGAAGCAATTAACATCCATGATATGAGGCCACTCAAATAGTTCTGTGGCAGGTCCTCAGTGGAGAGGAACTAAGGCTGCCTGTTAGCCATATGAGGGGCTTCCAAGAAAGCAAATTCTCCAGCTTGGCAAAGCCTCCCATGACTATGACCTGGTTAAATGTTATACTACAATGATACAATAGCATTGCCCTATAGCAAGTAGGTACAGAATAACTGTCTGATGGTGGAGAGTTATTGAAATTTTAAAAAACCAGCTCAACACACATCTATTCAGCACCTATTTGTGGCAGGTGATATTATAGAATAGGACGTGTTCCTTGCCTTCAAGAGTCCATTGGCAGTGTCTGGGAGACAGACCTAGTTACAGGAGGTCATTAAATGTGCTTAAACAGAGGTTTTTAGAGAATATTATGGAGTAGATGTCTACGTCTAGTAGTTAGAAGGGCTCCCTGGGTAGGTTATGTTCACTTTAGGCCTTGAGGAACTAACATGATGGTCTTCTGCATACAGACTAACCTAGGTTTTTGTCTACACAGCCTGGGAATAGGAGACTGACTTTACCCAAAAAAGCTGGCGCTTTAAGGCTTTGCAAGAAGATAGTGTTTGTGCTTAAGCAGGACATTTGACTTACAGAAAAGGGGATAAAGAGTTTCTAGAAAGGAGGAACAGCAGAGAGCAAGCTCAGAGGCTGGAACATGCTCAGCATTTTGAGGAAAAGACCCTCCTGTGGATGGAGCATGAGGAATCAGAGTTGGAGAAGAGAATGGAGGGAGTCAATCGAGGTCAGGGTGAGTCCTGCAGCAACGGGGCCTGAAGCCACGTTTACAAAATGTGCGCATTTTCTGTATTTCTGAGGCATCACCTGAATATTTTTAAGTGGATATTTCAAGGTCAGATATGAGTTTAGAAAACATCAGTTTGACCTTGAGTGGAAGATATAATCAAGGAAAATGAGATTAAGGGGGTGATATGGTTTGGCTGTGTCCCCACCCAAATTTCATCTTGAATTGCAGCTCCCATAATTCCTATGTGTGGTGGGAAGAACCCAGTGGGAAGTAATTGAATCATGGGAGCAGGTCTTTCCCATGCTGTTCTCGTGATAGTGAATAAGTCTCATGAAATCTGATAGTTTTATAAAGGGCAGTTCCCCTGCAGACACTCTCTTGCCTGCTGCCATGTAAGATGTGCTTTTTGCTTCTCCTTCACCTTTTGCCATGATTGTGAGGCCTCCCCAGCCATGTGGAACTGTGAGTCCATTCAACCTCTTTTTCTTTATAAATTACCCAGTCTCAGACATTTCTTCATAGTGGCATGAAAATGGACTAATACAGAGGGAATGAGAGTCAATTCTACCCTAATACCTCTGACACTCCTTTAAGTGAGAAAGGATGGATGTCAGATACCAAAGCAATGAGGACAGAAACAAGAGGACAAGTCAGAGACGTACACAAGGAAGCAATAAACCAAAGAGTACGCCATGAGAGATGTAATGGGCCCTATTCTTCTAGAATAGTGAAGGGTTCATTATTTTTACTGTGTAATTACATAATAGCATATTTCCCTCCATTTTTCAGTAGACAGTAGACCAGTTACCTAGAAATCATAAAGCTACTGGTTTTTAGGCTGCCCAGGTTTAAAAAGAAACTTTCAAATGGACTAAAGGATTTAACCCATATTTAGGGCTGCTTAATGCCCAACGAGTGGCCTCACTATCTTGAAAAGGGATAACATATACCTATGTTTTTCTTCACTTATTTGTCCTGAATTTACATTTAAAAAAATAATCTGGGCTGGAGTGGATTTTATGTTTCAGTGTTTCTCATTCCTCTCACTCTTCAATGTGAATATTCTGAGTAATTTCTTTCTAGGGTGTGTGTTCATCACTGGAGTCCACTGTGGGAGGCAGAGGTAGGCTTGAAGCCAAAGGCTGGTGTCACCCTGGTCCAATGCCCTAAGACGTGCACTCTGTCCAGCACCCGCCAGCTCCTCTGTCCATCCTGCTTCCCTCCAGGACTGTCTCTTCCTGGATAAACCCATCTAGGAGAAAGAACTGCAGCTGCTTGATGATCCTGAGTGAAAGCCAATAAAAAGTAAAACAAAGCACAAATACTTATTTTTTTAACTTTGAGGATGATATCATATTCTAAGTGTTCATAGCAGAAACCACAGCACTGATCTCTCCAATATTATTAGCAAATAAGTGTCCAGAACAACAATGGGATAATATGGAACCGCTAAATGTCAAGGTCTTCCTCAGCATTCTCAAGGCAAGCTTTGAAAAAATAATCTGAGAGCACAGAGGGCCAAGATATACCTCTCATTTGCCCTCTTGGGAGGTGCTCCTATAAACAGATTTTTTTTAATGCATTTAACTTTGATTCAGAAAACCTGATATTAAGCTCTAACTATGTTAGTGGATTTCTGCAGAATCAAAAATAGTCACGTAAGCTGAAAAATTCAAAATTTTGTACAGTAAATAGTATTTATTGTAGTGGCCACAACGCCGGGCATACAAGAAAGAAAATGTGCAACATTGTATTTCTATACCTAAATGGTCTCAAGCCCAGCTCCTTCATCATGTCAGAAAGTGTAATATAGCATGCACCAGGGAAAACAAGTCCTTCCTTTTAAAAGGCCTTCTTTCAGAATCTGTGCCCTCCTTCTCCTCACGGTAGAACTTACACCTCAAGCTTCACAAGGAACCTGTGTGTGGGGTTGGAGGTACAAGATACATCCAAGAAGTTGCCCTGTGTCATTCCCAGCGCATTCTCTTGACCACTCAGGTAATGCCACCCAGTGTGGGAGGGGACTGCCCAAGGGCAGGAGACTCAGTTCACCAGGCCGTTTGGACAACCAGCTACCAGGAGGCTAGCATTCACAGAGTAAAGGGTGGTGGACAAGAAGAAAGCTACCACAGTGAGGGTGTGTAAGGGGCGTGGGGATTTGAGTCCTAGTCCTTCTAACGAGAGGGAGGTTTGTGACACAGCAGACAGGAGCAGTGATGAGGGAGAACCTGGCTGACCCCCACCGAGGGGATGCCACATAGTAACTGAATGTCAGTGTAATTTGAAGAGGGAATTCATCTAGTTTCTGTAATACATGTTAATATTGGATTGAGGAGAAAGGGGGAAACACAGGCACTGAGATTGCTATTTCTTTTAAAGAAAACACAATTATCGACTGTACCCCCGCAAACGGCTAAATGATGCAAGTATTTCTCTGGTACCATAGATTAAAATTAACAGTAGGTGGAAATAACAGGAACGATTGTGTTATCACAAGAAAAAGTGTGGCCAAACTTATGCTCAGTCAATGAGAGCCTTAAAGAATCACAGCGATAAAAGAAGCTGTCAGCTTATTTATTTGGAAACCAGAAGTGTGACTTTGTCTTCATTACAGATAAGGAAGGCATCCACTGGGGACATGGTAACGGATGCTGCCCATTGCAAAATGTCACAATGAGTGGTCTGTTCTCCCTGTGACCTCGTTCTGTGGTCATAACTGGATACAGGGATCACTTTGGAATCCTCAAAAGCCCCTAGACCTTGTGTTAAACCCTACGAGTATTTAGAGTCTCACAACTATGAAGCTGAATGTCGAGAGAAAAAGACAGATTCCAAAAGTGGTCTCAAAGTACCTCCTTGTTTAAGTTGGCTGCCAGACAAATCAGTTCATCTCCAGCAGAACAGAAGCCGCCTTTTCAGGGAAGCGTGGCAGCTGCCGGCGAATACAAAGCAGCTCTGTGATGGTCGAAGCCAGGAAAGAAAAGCGCCCCCTCCGAGTGTCATCACAGGAAGGAAACCTCTGCGGGCAGCAGGAACAAGTGCAATCCCTGGAGAAGAGCCGAAGGTGCCTGAGGCCCCGAGAAGGGCAGCGTGCGAGGCTGGGTGTGTGACCTCACCATGGAAGGGCCACCTGCCACCGGGGGGCTCAGCTGTCGGGTCTGTGGCTGTGGAGGGAAAAGCGTTGGCCACTTGCTGGAGCTGGGAACGTGCAGTGATGAGCACTAGGACAAGAGGACTGTGACAAAGAGACACAGAAGGTAAAACCGCCCTAGTACAGGCTGATCCACAGACCTGTGTCCTGGGAGAGGCCTCAGGGTGGATCTGGAAATGCAGGACGGGTTCATGAAATCCTCACACACTTGCCACATATTCAAGGAGGGTGCTGTTTACTTGATTGTTTGTTTGTGCTGGTCCTGAAAATCTGACACGATTTGTGCGTATAAATGGGTGTTTGCCGTTGACTATAACTATCTTGGAGTAATTTAACAAACAACAATAGGTATCGGGGCAGGTCAGCAGCATCTCCACCTGAAAGACAAAGGAAAGCCGTGAAGGCAGGGCGGGTAGTTGTGGCTCATGGTGCTCATTTCTCTTTTTACAGAAGTCCTCTTTGTGCTGAGTGAAGAGGACACTTTGCGTCACCTCCAGGGAATGATGTACTGGGGTCCCAACTTCCCTTCAGGGTCCAAACACCCTCATTCCTTAGCCAGAGCATCAAGCATCAAGCACCTGACTGGGATGGCACATTAGCACGAAACCCCACCTCCCGATCAGGCCCAGCAGCCTCAGGAGAAGATCTCAGGCTAGCAGGGCACTCGTGCTGTAAGAACAGGAACTGTTCACAGAGCCAGGGAGAGGTGATCAGAACACACAAACTCACTGCTTCTGATTGCTTTAGAACCAAGGCCCTTTGTCTCATAATAATGAGGTATATTTTTGAAGGTTGCCAGGACTCACAGAACGATGTAGTGGGTGGTAGGGGGACCCAGCACTTGCCTAGGGCCCTCCAGATGCGGTTTCTAGACACTCGGTAAAGTGATGGCCTTGGCTAGTAACTCCATCCACTGGGATTTCATCCTCCTCAAAACAAAACAGGGTTGAGACCAGCAGATCTCTGACCTTTGTGACTTTCAGATGAGAAACCAGTTGATCATGATTGGGCTGAATGTTGCTGATTTCACCTGTTCATCCTTCACTTATTCCATATGTCTGTAAGCCTGGAATGTGCGGGAAGCTGGGGTAGCAGAGATCTCAGGATGTTGCTGCGGCTCTAGGGCAGCCTCCACCACAATAAAGAAACAGACACACAATCGCTTTTCATAATGTTGATATAATGAAGGTAACTAAGTTCAAAATTTATCAGAAAAATGTGACCTCTGCCTGCCACCTCACAATTTGAAACATTTAGGACCATGGCCATAAAAGAGTCCACACCCAAAACCACTTACAACAGCTGGGTACTTGGAGCCAAAGTATCTCTTCACATAGCTCCTTCTGCTCAGGGCGCCAAGGGAAATCAAGAAATAGTTCCTCATATGAGCAGGCAAAATTATACTCTTTTTCCCTTCTCTGCTACACTTTTGATGGGTTATTAAACCCTGAGATAATTATAGGATCCAATTCAGAAATTAAGACTTCTAAATAGTACCCTCCAAACCTGAAACGAGACTTTAATAAACGTCTGACAAACGCTCTGAATGACAGCCAACATTTTTCCCACCATCGATATGCGCAGTATCACATTTCCTCATCGCATCGAGGCGTGAGATGCACAAGTGAGAGCAGTTGAGGTTCCAGAAGTTTAGTTAATCTTCTCAAGTTCTTCCCTCTGATACACGGTGTCTACAAATTTCACACTTGGGTTTTTGAGTTGGAAATGCGGTTCTGTTTGTTGAAACAAAGGACGCCAGCTCCCACACGGTTCGTGCAGAGGGCACGTTACTTCCCGGTGAGCATCGGACCTCCCACCAATGGTCAGCCCCAGCAGCACAGCATCCTGAGATGAACCCAGCCAGCTCCCTCATGGCAGCTGCTCCAGCAGCTGATGCTCAGTTTCCTCACCGCCCAGCTCTGCCCTGTGCTGCCTCTGCTGCCCCTATGGCTTGTAAGCTGCTGTCTGCTGGCCTACTTCCTGCTTGTTCTGCTGTAGGAGGCACCAGCTCTCCGCACAGTCAATGAGAGGTGACCATCACTCAATCCATGGGCAAAAGTGGAGGGAGAGACCTCACTTCACCAAGAAATCCACACTCGACAGTTATCAGATCATCATGGAGAGATTCAAAAGTCAAGGTTAATTGTAAGTGTCCCAGAAGGTCAGGTTTGAGAACCACCATCTTGCAATAAACAGGGAGGAGCCCCGAACAGAGCAGCATTTGCTGTGCTTAATTCACCTGAGGTAGCAGGCATGATGGAGAGTCCTGGAGGCTGAGGCTTGAGCAGAGCTCTCATCCCATTTACTCCAGCCGGGAAGGGCAGGTGAGGTGGGGGAAAGGCTTGGACCGCACCTCCTTTGCCTGTTGTGGAGGCACAGCAGAGTCCTGAAGGGATGGCTCCTCATTCCCAGTTGGGAACCCCTTTGGCCTGCCTGGGACCCTGTTCCTGGCTTTTCCCTCCATCAGCTGGGATGAAAATGTTTATCAAAGAATGCTGCTCACATGGCTTTCAGAGGTCCTTGAAGAAAAGCTGTTTTCTACATTGTACTCAATATTTACTGCAAGAGCAGGATCGCTTGAAACTTAAAGCAGAAGACTGACACAAGACTAAATTGCACAAGCCATTTCATTCCCAAGTGTCCCAGCAAATACACATCTCAAGTGCCCGATGTGAGAAGCTGTGCGTGTAGTGCTGATGCACGTCCTCTCCAACCTTTAGTGCTCCTGTGCTAATGAAGGATATGTGCTCCTGTGCTCCTGTGCTGAATGCAATCATTATGGTAATGAGGAGGTAGACAGTGCAACCTCAGCTTCCCTCTGTGTTCAACAGCGTCCAACAGGGCAGGCCCCACATGGGCTGAGGCTGAGACTCAAGGCTGATGATTCAGCAGAGCAGACGAGAGTGTGTGTGTGTGTGTGTGTGTGTGTGTTAGTATGTGCATGTGTCACAGAGAGAGATTGGATGTGTATATGTTTGTGTCAGATTTCTAGTGCATGTTTGTGATCCTGTGAGATTGTCAATGTACCTTTGTGAGTGTTTTGTGGGAGTGAGGCCGTGTTTGGTGAAACCATGTGTGACTGTGACTGTGTATGTGTGTTCTGGGGGATGCAGAAGTAAGAAGAGGGATAGAGAGCCTCTTACACACTTTTCCCGGGAAATAATGGACCCTGGAATTTCGCCCAGTCCATGGATGTGTGTCTTGCTGTGAAGCCTCACTCTGACCCCAGAAACTTGGGAAATTGACATGGTAACCCTTCAAAATGAAAAATGAAATCCCTGTAAACACAGTGCTCCCAGTGATCCTGCTCATCCGTGCCCTGCAGGGCCTTGATCTTGGTGGCAGCTCTCAGCTTGACTGCATGGGTTCCCTTATCAATGGAAAAAAAGCCAGCTAGAAATATTGTACAATCTTCTTCTTACTTTATTTTTCAGCCTGTCTTTTCAGTCCTTTATACTTTCAGAACATACAATGTAGCACTTCAGGTAAAAAAAAAAAGAGAGAGAGAAAGAGAGAGATAGAAAGAAAGAAAGAAAGAGAAAGAAAGAAAGAAAGAGAAAGAAAGAAAGAAAAGAACAATTTTAAGTTATGTTTGAAAGAAAATTAAATGATTTAAAAAAGCCAATTTGCTAATTTTAGATTCTGCTTTCACACACCTATTAAAGCAACTTAAGTAACAAAATCAGCATAAAGGCACGGAGATTTCTGAATTAGCTATTTCTGTTTTGCCCTGAAGAAATCCCCCAGAGCTGGGCACTGAGAGCTTGTTGGAAGCTCTAACCAGGGGTCTCGGCTGCCATTTGCCACCCTCGTGGGAAGAACATTCCTCCTCCTTCCCTGGGGAAAGCGTCTCCCAGAAGGTTTTGCTGAGGAGCAGGGGGAGGACAGGGCTAGACAGCCACCCCTTCTGCCAAATATCTCTGAAGAAACAAGTGGTGACAGCTCGAGTCCCCCAAAACAGCTTCTTTCAATCCAGGACTTTCTGTAGAAGAGGTAAACGTGTTCACTTAGGGAGCAAGCAACCATACAGAAGAGGAAGACGGACGCAACTATTAGAACATTCCACAGACAAGAACTTCAGGCAAGGAGTCAGGACTCAAAGCTCCGTCTTCAGGCTTTTGTCTTGAAGTGTGATTCAAGTCTTTATAAAAATATTTTCATCCCTTATGGAAATACTCATTAATTTTTTGGGAAAACTTGCTTTAACCCTGAGCACTGAGGAGATAAATTCATTTTAGGAAGCTTGTTTGCCACAGATTCTTCAGACCCAAGGAAGAGCTGCCAGTGGTATCACCTTAAAGTTGGTTGAGTTCTTCTAACAATGATGCTCAGTTAAGGCCCCAGGCAAGCAGGGGTGGAGACGATTTTATCTTCTACCTACAAGTGCCTTGTTCCATTCTGTGGCACTCTACAGTGGCTGCTGCTGCTCCTGTTCTGTAGAGAGAAAACCTACAAGGAGAAGAGACAAAGCTGAGACAGGGAAATTTGTCACTCCTAAACTGTGACCTCACTGTGACCTTTTCCTTTCTAAAAAATGAAAATAATACCTGTTCTTCACTTCTCAAAAAAGACGTTGAAATGACTGCAAAAATTGGAAGAACTGTCTATGATTTGTTTCTTCATGGATTTTCACTTTTGTGAACTCTCCAGTTTTAAGATTAAAGACAGAACCAAAGAGAAAATATCTGGTAGTACTGTGAAAAGCATTTTACCGTCATTTCTAACATATACAGTGGCCAAGATATTTTCATTTCTAAAATGAGTGGCATCTGCAGAGAGACTCTTGCCTTGAGCTTTTCCTAGTGACTTAAATAGAGACCCAAGATGTCTAAAACCTCTTAATTAAAGAATGCGTGTGTCAGGGGACAAGGGGAGTGACATTCCAGATATTTGTGACACCTCTGGAAAATTATCTTAGTCATCTGTAGAAGGCCTTTCTTAATGTTTCTACACAAACACCCATGAGCATGTCCTAGTTTCCCTTCAGCCTCAGAAAAGCACCCAAACATTCTGTAGCGTTAGGCACATGCTACAAAGCATTAAGAGGGAAAGAAGATAAAACAGAAATTCCACATTGATAATCCGTGTGTTTTTCATTATTAGGTCACGTATATTCAGATTATCAAATTTCTGTATAGATTTGTAATGATTATGCCTTGAATCCAGGGAGAAACGCATCTTTTTCAATGGAGCTGAGAATAAGCATCTCAGTTTAAGCTGGTTTTGATTTGTTATTCATTGAAAAGAAAGTAAGTTGTTGGTTTTTAATAAATGTTAAAACCAATCAATAAAAAGTAAGTTGAACTTACAAAATGGTCCATTCAAGACTCATAGAATATAGATGAACTAAAGTGTTTTTAGCAAAGCGCCTGAAAGATCGAAAAGATTTTGTTTCTGGAATGTCTGGAGATTTAAAGCACAAGGGCTAGAAAAGAAAACAAAGAAAAATTCAATTCAGATTTATCAACAACATGAAGCCAGGAGACAGGAAGTTGGAAAACAAGCAAGCTAATTACCCATCAATGAATAATAAATTAGACCTCCACTAAACAGAACATTTATTTAAGTCGAAATAAAAATAAAAGTACTTCTTACATTGCCTGTAATGTTGCACAGCCATTTTAGTTTCTTTATGTATTCACTGGCTTTATATTATTTTGGAAAACAGAATATTGTCTCTCTATATGCTGAAACAGGAAGGTGCATTTGAGGATTTTAGGAGGATATCACGTCTTGCCTGCACTCAGAAAAGAACATTGCCTCTGAGGAAAAAATTGCTGCTCTTAAATTTGCTGTTGCATTGTTTAGCTAAGAAGAGAAGATTGCTTAGTGGAAAGGGAACACGACAAGGCTGAGATCTTCTGACTGCTCTAAAAGAAATTTCAGAATAGAGTAATTGTAGGTAGTAATTCCAAATAATAAAAAATATTTAAACTCTTGTTCCAGTAAAAGTGTCTTCCGTTTGTAAAGATAGGATAGAATTTTGAGTTTAAATTGCTGAAAATTAGTTAATGTTGAATTGTTTTTTAAATACATTGAGAAAGATACATGTCCCATTTTGTGTCCATTTATTTAGATGTGCTCTGTTTCTTAACCCATACACATTTATTTTTTATATATGTATGTATTCTATACAACATTAAATATTTGATTTGCATTTATAAATAATATATTTAGATATATACACGTCCATACATGTATACGTAAATATCTGAAAGGAAGATCATTAAATTTTTCTGTGTACTGAATACTGATATTTCAAGTGATTTGTTTCTTTTTTGTGCTTCTGTGTGACGTAAATGTCTTTGTAAAATCATCATGTATTTATCTATGTCACAAGGAAAAATGTCAGACATTTTTATTAGGGGAAAAGTGTAACTGCTTAATGTGTGAGAAACAGATCTGACTCTTTCTCCTGTACATCCTCCTCTATAATATAATAGACTACCTTAGGGCTTTTAAGAAATGAAATACCTTTCTCACCCCTAGACACCACCTCCATTTTAAACTAATATGGGAAAACTAAAATTATTATTGTTTCAATTTTAATTCTTTATAGTGAGCCACTGTATTTTTTAAGAGCATAAACCATATTGGGCTAGAACTAAATCATTCACTGTAGATGATTCTTGAAAACTGGATTGTTGTCTAAGAAGCAAATTCTGATCCACACAAGATAGATGGTTCAATATCAGGGCCAGATGCTAAGCTCAACAATTCAAAAATCTTCATTTAAATCAATCACTGAAGAGCAAAAAAGCCCCCGACACACACATCCAACTCCATAGGATGGCTTTGGCTTTTCTTAGCACATGGTGAAAATATTTTCTTAAAACACAAAATCCTTAAAAGCCTGAGAGGTTTTAGTTTGTTTAATTAACTGCCAAAGCTGACACCAGAAATAGGAAAGTTCTCCCCATCACAGTCCGAGTTGGAGGCAAAGCACTGGAATTAAGGTCAATATTACCAGCACTGGTTAAGCTGCTTTTATCTTTTTCTTTTTGCCTTAGTACATTCTTTTTTCACGACTGTTTGCAATTTTTGTTCAAAATAAAATGCTGCTTTTTCTCATTTGCTACAAAATCTTTCTAATTTAAGATAAATTCAGGGCTTAAAATGAATTTAATTTCTTCTCATGCACAGATTAGTGAAGGCAAAAACTGACAAAAGTGCAGCACTAAAGGTTATACGAAAAGGAATCACAAAAAGAAAATGACAGGAGGAAATATTAAATATGAGAAAACCTGCTCTGAACAAACACGGTACGTTGATATCTTGGTTTCATAGCATTTCCAATACCAACAATAAAACTATTGTACAAGGTGCCTATAATATTTTTAAAGGAAGTCAAAGGATTCAGGCACAATGGAGAGAAATCTCCATCGTGATGGAGGCTGATGCCCTTGGTGTTGGCGCCGGAACTGGCATCAGGGCCTGGGTCACAGCGTCCCCGCCTCTCAGAGGATGCTCGTGGTTGTTCACCCAAGGGCCTGACATCAGCGGGCTGCGGTCATGGTGAGTGACGTCATCCAGGGCAGGAGGAGGGCGGACCTTTGGTACCAGAGTCACTTACAGGAACGGGAACACACAAACCAGTATGTGTGTAACACAGACTATCCTACCCAGGGGTTGGGTCTCGGAAGGGTTCCCCTACAATCCACCCATTCCCCCTCCAGGGACTCTGCACCAATAGAGAAGTAAATGGGCAGATGCCCCCTTGGAGCATCACCCTCGTTCCTGATGACGACCTGTAGGGCAGACACGCTGGGCAGCAGATGCCCCCAAAGAGGACAGGGACAAGGCGGAGCAAGCCCAGCAGCTCCTCCTTCCAGAGATCCAGCTCAGGCTCCGGTGAGGAGGCTGAAGAAAGCAGCACTCACACAGGAGCTCCCTTCCCAGTGGGAGAATCGAGGTGGGCCCAAGGCTTTCTTTTCTCCCCTAACATACAGGCATTAGGGTTAGACGCCCCTGATGTTGACTCTCACCCACGAGAACCTTGCCTGATTCCCACAAGATTCCCTTTTCTCATACACAGAGGGGGAGCACAATTAAATATGTAAAATATCTAGCAGATGCTTAAGAAATTGAAGCCAATATAGAAATTTTCACACAGTGCCTACGCAAGTTTTAATCTTGCACCAAATGTAGTCATCTTGTTTCACTGATAGCTACTCATGCCTAAACATCTGTCAGCCTATGGTTGCCCCCACACGGCCCCTCCACTCTGCCTGTCTGTGCGGATGCTAACAGAAATCAAAATTCCTGGGCAAGGATAATGGAGCCCTTTCAATCAAATACAAGCAAGTAAAACTAGTCTATAGCCAGATTTCACAACCCCTCCCACCAGAAAAAAAGACCCTCTTGTCAAGTCTACTTTCTTATTATGAACAAATGTGCTGCCTTTATCTGCCTTACGGGATGCAACCATGGGGCAGCCCCTCTTACCTGTCCCCCTGGATAGTCTCTGGTCACTGGTCCACTTCTTCCAATCTCTACCCCAGCTAATCCCGAGGGATTCTCCCAAAAATGCAAATCAATTTAAAGATTTCTGTCTGCTGCCAGTCAAAATCTAAGCCTTGCATAACTCTTCAATTTCATCAAATGCAGTCGCCGCCTGGAATCCTGGGCTCCGGCCATGCTTGTCTTCAGGAGGGGTCAGTTTCTGGCCTTCCTCTGGGCCTTGGTGTCCTCTCCTCTGCACCCTGTCCTCCTCCTCTGACCTGGTACACTTTTACCACTTTGTTTTTGTTTTTGCTTTACCTAACTGGGTATCATCAATTCCCAGATTAGATGACTTTTTCAGGAAAGCATTTCTTCACCTCCTGGTGCTGGAATAAGTACTTTTATTCAACCCATCATTTTGCATGTGACACTATGCTATAACTTACTTTTCAGCCATCCCTCTCACTAGACTGGACACTCCTCAAGGGCCCAGAAGGAATCATTTCATGAGCATTTTCACTGCCAGGCACAGGGGAGAGAGGCACAGGGTATGTCTTGAGTAAACATTTATCCAAATCCACTCAGCATTGAATGAATGAATGAATGAATGAATGAATGAATGAATGGGATGTAAGTATGCGACTGTACTTTAGTGACTCTCTGCTGTTCCCAATCAATATTTCCATGTTCCAGTCACTGCTTTTCCCATCCACAGGTAATCTATTTACAATTTTTGTCATTACCCTACCCCTGGTTTATTCAGAGGTCCACTCACTCCTCTATATGGAATGGCCAGAATAAGACTCACACAGTCTTACTCTGTCAGGGTCACTGTTGGTCCATCATGGTGCAATTGGTAGACATCTCAGTGTGAAGATTAAAACTTGCACATAGAGTGAGACTCTGTCAAAAACAAAACAAAACAAAAAAAAACTTGCAGAATCCACTTGGTGAATTCCTTTGAGAACTGTTTCTTTTAGAATTTCTTCCTCATAGATTTCTCTTCTTTGATACGCTATTTTTAAATCCTTCTCTCTGTATATCATAATTTCTCTCTTTTTTGGTTTGATTAATGTCTACTAAGCCTTTCACTTAGAGAGTTTCAGTTCTCAGCTATTTAGGACACAGCCAATACCTGGGAAGACTTCTTCCTTTTGGAAGGACTGTCAGCACCACTCGCAGAAGGCGAGAGGAAAGAAATGCATGACTTAGACAAGTTGTGCAAGGAGAAGGATGCAGTGTCTCCCAAGGCGCTTTTCCTTTGGTGTTTCCACATCCTATCTCTCCACAAACTATGGAGGTAAAGGGAAGCAACGGAGTGCCTCAAGGAGAGGAGCACCTAGGTGAAAGGAAGCAGGAGACAGAGGCTTTCATTCTGGGTGCTTTGGCCTTCCTGTCCTATTTGGTACCAAAATGTTGCATCTTACACTTGCACCAGACCAGTTCATCAGGTCGTGTTCCAACATTGACCATTTGGGCCTACATTGAAAATAATAAGTGAAACATGTATTTGCTGGACTTGCCAGTTCTGTCTCCCTGAGGCCTCTGCACCGATGTCCACAGGCAGCTAGTGGAGTTTGCAGAAATCCTGAACCTCAGTAATTCATCAACGTCTTCCCATCATAGAGAATATTAACATCTCTTCTCATGATAAGTGATCTTCCCTCACCTAGCACCTTTGACCCCATTTATCTTACCTTGTAACCTCAAGTTTTGAAAGTTGTGTGAGCTGTTTCTCCCTTTCCATGGCCCCTTCCATGAGCATAAAAACGTACTCGATTTCTCACCGTCTTAAAAATAATGATTTCCTCAGCTGTATCCTTCCTTCTCCTTCTTTTACAGTTGACCTATTTCTCCCCTTCATTCCTGTCAACTTTCCAGATTTCTACAGTCACCATATGGAGTATCTAGTATCTCTTCCCTTCCATTCATTGACCAAACTGCAAATCACCTTTCTTTTTCTTTCTTTCCTTTCCTTCTTTCCCTTCTCCGTCCTCCCTCCCTTCCTTCCTTCCTTTTTTCCTTCCTTCCTTCTTTCCTTTCCTTCCTTCTCTTCCTTCCTTCCTTTCCTTCCTTCCCTTCCTTCCTTCTTTCCTTTCCCTTCCCTTCTCCTTCCTTCCTTCCTTCCCTTCCCTTCTCCTTTCCCTTCCTTTCCTTCCTTCCTTCCCTTCCTTACTTCCCTTCCCTTCTCCTTCTTTCTCTTCCCTTCCCTTCTCCTTCCTTCCCTTCTTTCCTTTACTTCCTTCTTTCCTTCTCTCCTTTCCCTTCTCTTCTCCTTCCTTCCTTCCTACCTTCGTTCCTTCCCTTCCCTTCTCCTTCTTTCCTTCTTTCCTTTCCGTCCTTCCTTTCCTTCCTTCTTTCCTTACTTCTCATCCCTTCTTCCTTCATCTCTTCCTTCCTTCCTTTTCTTCCTTCCCTTCTCCTTCCTTCCTTCCCTTCCTTTCCCTTCCCTTCTCTTCTCCTTCCTTCTTTCCTTTCCTTCCTTATTTCCTTACTTCCTTTCCCTTATTCCTTCCTTCTTCTTTCTTCCTTCCTTTCCTTTCCTTCCTTTCCCTTCCCTTTTCTTCCTTCCTTCTTTCCTTCCTTCCTTCTTTCCTTCCTTCCTTCTTTCCTTCCCTTCCCTTTCCCTTCCCTTTCCTTCCTTCCGCCTTCCTTCCTTCCTCTTTCCTTTCTTCCTTCCTTCCCTTCCTTTCTCCTTCCTTCCTTCCTTTTTCCTTTCTTCCTTTCCTTTCCCTTCTTTCCCTCCCTCCCTCGCTCTCTCCTTCCCTCCCTCCCTCCTTCCTTCCTTTCTTTCTTTCTTTCTTTCTCTCTCTCTTTCTTTCTTCTTTCTTTCTTTCTTTCTCCTTCTTTGTCTTTCTCGTTTTTCTTTTTATATAGAATCTCCCCCTGTTTCCCAGGCTGGAGTGCAGTGGCACAATCATGGTGCACTGCAGCCTTGAACTCCTGGACTCAAAGTGATCCTCTCATCTCAGCATCCCAAGTAGCTGGGATTACAGGTATGAGCCACTGCACCCAGCCTCAAACTGCAAGTTCGGTAATTCCCATCCGTCTTTTGAAATCATCTCTGCTAAGGTCATCAGTTACCTAAGGTCATCAGTTACCTAACTATCATCCTTTGTTTTTTTTTTTTTTTTTTTCTTTTCCATTCAGGAGACATTTACTAATCTAGTTGTTAGGTTGTTATTACTAGATTACTAGATCATTTCTCCAGAAGAGTGTTGGGGAGATAGGGTACATGAAAAATCATAGTACCGGATTACATGGTTTCTGCCTCTGAGGGGCAAACAATCATCTGCACAGCCAAAGGGTAAACAAATAATGACTTCAACTCTATATAGGCTCCCGACCACTGAGTAACCACAGCTAGGGAAGGGAGGCAGTCAGTGAGACCAGCTTAATGCCCTCACAAGTTCTCTTCACTAAGGCATAGTGATTTTTAAAAATATTTACTATCTCCTTATGGGTTTACTTTTACTGCAATTCATTTTTATGAATCTTCTCTTTGGCTTTCATTTTGAAAAACAGTTTGATGTTTAAGCAGCCAATCCTGCAAGGCTTGTGTTCTCACAGCTGTCAAGGGACTGAGTCCAAGTGTTAATATGAATTTGCAATTATCATACAGGGGAGAAATGTGTATATTGCCAGAAGTATCAGAATACCCTCATAGCAAGACCTATTTTAAAATTTATTGCATCATGGTTTTTTCCAATTCACTGAATATTTCCCAGAGCAGAAATAAATTTAAATGTGATTATTTCTTAGAATTATCTGTTCACCACCAAAACACCCTACTTCATTTAATCTAAAATTGACTGCAATTTAAGCTGTAATACACATCTTTTATGAAATGCTGTAGTGTGAAGCAAAGCTTAAAGTATCACAGGTCGTAAGTGATAATGTGTGGATCACCCCAGCATCTGCGTGCCTCTGGAGAGCCAGACAAACCCCCAAGATCTGCAGCTCTGAAGGTAGAAATCAGTTAGTGAAAGAGAGAGAGAAAGACAGAGATAAAAACATTTTTGAATCAATTTTATTCTCTCTACTTTCTCTTTTTGAGAGAGAGCTGATGTGTATAGCATTCATAGGTCACAACTTCATTACAGCAATAAAAATATTATGGAAAAAAGATGCACTCAGGTTTAGAAAACCAGGTTACTTATTAGAGTTCAATAAGCTACCTTGATAGAGCTTGTCTTAACTTTAAACTTGCTGTTTCTAATAAACCCAAAGTAAAGTACAAAATGAGAAACCCACTGAGGTCTGTGCCAATGAGCCAAAGCTAGAAAGCTGAAATTAGAAGGTACCCGGGGAACACCTCTACCATGCAACTGAGAACGCTTGATGAGACAGAGAGGAAGCCAGGGTACCAGGAGGGGCCCAGAAGGCTCCTTTCAAAAGATTGCTTTATACCAGCAGACGGTCCACCCACAGAGGAAACTAAAGGAAAGCCTCATAGCAACCACAGATTTGAAGGCCTCCCTTGGAAGGAAGAGGTGACTTATTTCGGCCTGCTCCAAACTACAAAATAAGTTTAACTTTGACAGAGTAATAATTCATTTAAATAAATGCACATTTAAAAAAGATTTCAAAGCCTTGTGTTTTTTGTTTTGTTTTGTTTTTTGAGACAGATTCTTGCTCTGTCGCCCAGGCTGGAGTGCAATGGCATGATCTCAGCTCACTGAAACTTCCTGGGTTCAAGCAATTCTCTTTCCTCAGTCTCCCCAGTAGCTGGGACTATGGGTATGTGCCACCACGCCCAGCTAATTTTTTTTGTATTTTTAGTAGAGACAGGGTTTCACCATGTTGGTCAGGCTGGTCTTGAACTCAAATGATCTTTCCAACTCAGACGCCCAAAGTGCTGGGATTACCATAGCTCTCTCAGGTCTCTCCGATTTTATGATTCTATCCAACTACAATTTTGGAGGGAGATAATAAAATCACCAAATATTTTGGGGACAAAAAGCATAGACATGACATGCTATAACAAGGAGTTGGCAGTTGTTTTGGTAAAGGGCCTGATAACATTTAGTATTTGCAGGTCATGCCATCCCTGCTGCAATTGTTCAACTCTGCTGCTGCAGCAGAAAAGCAGCTACAGACTATATGTAACATAGGTGTGGCTGCATTGCAATAAAACTATCTACAAAAACAGATTTGGCCTGCAGACCATAGTTTGCCAATGTTGTTTTATAATGTTAAATTGTATTCTGAACTATATGTAATTATCAGCAGAATCCAAAGCCTGCAGTTCTTTATGGTACACTCTGGCCCACCTCCCAGGTGGGCCATGGGTAGATGCGGCCTCAGTGGAAGCTCAAAGTCCACCTCAGGTAGGTGACAATCACCTTCCACTCCAGTCCACTCAGCACCACACAGAACCATAGTCAGAATCCCACATTCTGCTCTTGGGTTCAGAGACAAGGCCACACTGGAGAATGTTCCAATGAGACCAACTACAGCTGAGACAGCTGAGCCACCTTTGCCAACTGAAGAAAAGTGGAATGTAAGACAAGAAGTTGAAGGCAGCCAGCACGTTAGCCCCAGGAGCAGGCACCTAAGACATATTTTACCTGAATCCAAGTTTCTAGCAAATCCTAACATGAAGTGATTCTCATTTATATGCAGGACAGTTACTTGAAACTTTGGGGAGGTAAATTTTTTCTCAATATAAGGGAGATGTTGACAAAAATTAGAGTTGCCTCGCAATGCAATTGGCTGCCTGCGGATGTTTCTCTTTCACTCATGGTGCTGCATGAAGACCAAACTAGTACTCTTAAATTAAACTAACTGAATGGTTTTGATGGTTTTCTCTACTTTTAAATCAAAACTTAATACATTTTGTCATTTTGGATTTTCTTTCTGTTTTACTTCTTTTTCTTTCTTTCTTTCTTTTTTCTTTTTTAAATTTAGGCAAAGGTCTCTGATATGTCCTAGAGACATTTTCCCCATTGTCTTGGGATTAATGTTCAGCTCCTCCTTACTTACGCAAAAATTCTGTGGCCAGCTTAAATTTCTCCTCAAAAGAAGGGATTTTCTTCTCTATTGCATTGTCAGGCTGCAAATTTTCCAAACTCTTATGCTCTGTTTTCCTTTTAAAACTGAACATCTTTAACAGCACCCAACTAACCTCTTGAATGCTTTGCTGCTTAGAAATTTATTCTGCTAGAAACCCTAAATTATCTCTCTCAAGTTTGAAGTTCCACAAATCTCTAGGACAGGGGCAAAATGCCACCAGTCTCTTTGCTAAAATATAACAAGAGTCACCTTTGCTCCAGTTCCCAATGAGCTCATCATCTCCATCTAAGACCACCTCAGCCTGGATTTTATTGTCCATATAATCAGCATTTTGGTCAATGTCATTCAGCAAGTCTCTAGGGAGTTCCAAACTTTCCCACATTTTCCTGTCTTCTTTTGAGTCCCCCAAACTATTCCAACCTCTGCCTGTTACCCATTTCCAAAGTTGCTTCCACATTTTTGGTACCTTTTCAGCAGCACCTCACTCTACTGGTACCAATTTACCGTATTAGTTTGTTTTCACGCTGCTGATAAAGACATCCCTGAGACTGGGCAATTTACAAAAGAAAGAAGTTTATTGGACTTACAGTTACACATTGCTGGGGACCTCACAATCAGTGTAGAAGGAAGGCAAGGAGAAACAAGTCACATATTACATGAATGGCAGCACGCAAAGAGAGAGAGAGCTTGAGCAGGAGAACTCTTCGTCTTAAAACCATCAGATCTCATGATACTTATTCACTACCATGAGAACAGCTCAGGAAATACCTGCTCCCATGATTCAATTACCTCCCACTGGCTCCCCCAGCAACAGGTAGAAATTCAAGATGAGATTTGGGTGGGGACACAGCCAAACCATATCACAGAGTAAATCAAATGAAATCCAGTATGACTGGTGTGGTTATAGAAAAAAGGAAATTTGGACACAGAGACCAATATGAAGACACAGGGAGAAGGTGGCAATTTATAAGCCCAGGAGAGAGGCCTGGAACAGATCCTTCCCCCATACCTCAGAGAGAAACAACACTGCTGATACCTTCATCTTGGACTTCTAGCTTCCAGAACTGGTGTTTAAGACCCTAGTTTGTGGTCTTTGTTACAGCAGCATCAGTAGATTGATACAGATGCTGAATAATTTACCCAGAACTTGGAAGATCAGAGCCTCATAGATGCCCAGCTTATCTAACAGGTGGGATGTTGGCATTATTTTCCCCAAATGTAAGATACTATTTTTTCAACATAAAACTGTCCTTTTTGTTGTTCCCCAAGGCTTCACATAACTACTTTGCCCATTGCTTTAACTTTTTTTTTCCACTACACTCAATGATTCTTTTTCTTTTTTCTTTTTTTTTTTTACTTTAAATTTCTGGGATACATGTGCAGAACTTGTAGGTTTGTTACATAGGTATACATTTGCCATGGTGGTTTGCTGCACCTATCAACTCATCATCTAGGTTTTAAGCCCTGCGTGCATTAGGTATTTGTCCTAACGCTCTCCCTCCCCTTGCCCTCCATCCTCTGACAGGCTCCAGTGTGTGATGTTCCCCTCCCTGTGTCCATGTGTTCTCATTGTTCAACTCTTACTTATGAGTGAGAACATGTAGTGTTTGGTTTTCTGTTCTTGTGTTAGTTTGCTGAGAATGATGGCTTCCAGCTTCATCCATGTCCCTATAAACTATATGAACTCATTCTTTTTTATGGCTTCATAGTATTCCACAGTGTATATGTGCCACGTTTTCTTTATCCAGTCTATCATTGATGGGCATTTGGGTTGGTTCCAAGTCTTTGCTATTGTAAACAGTGCTACAATAAACATACGTGTGCATGGTCTTTATAATAGAATGATTTATAACCCTTTGGGTATATACCCAGTAATGATATTACTGTGTCAAATGGTATTTCTAGTTCTAGATCCTTGAGGAATTGTCACACTGTCTTCCACAATGGTTGAACTAATTTACACTCCCACCAACAGTGTAAAAGCATTCTTATTTCTCCACAGCCTCATCAGCATCTGTTGTTTCCCAACTTTTTAATAGTCTCCATTCTAACAGATGTGATATGGTATCTCAATGTGGTTTTGACTTGCATTTCTCTAGTGACCAGTGATGATGAGCTTTTTTACATACGTTTGTTGGCCTCATAAATGTCTTCTTTTGAGAAGTGTCTGTTCATATCCTTTGCCCGCTTTTTGATGGAGTTGTTTTTTTTTGTTGTTGTAAATTTGTTTAAGTTCCTTGTAGATTCTAGATATTAGACTTTTGTCTGATGGATAGATTGCAAAAATTTTCTCCCTTTCTATAGGTTGCCTATTCACTCTGATGATAGTTTCTTTTGCTGCACAGAAGCTCTTTAGTTTGATTATATCCCATTTGTCAATTTTAGCTTTTGTTGCCATTGCTTTTGGTGATTTAGTCATGAAGTCTTTGCCCAGCCTTTGTCTTGAATGGTATTGCCTAGGTTTTCTTTTAAGGTTTTTTATGGTTTTGGGTTTTACGTTTAAGTCTTTAATCCATCTTGAGCTAATTTTTGTATAAGGTGTAAGGAAGGGGTCCAGTTTCTGTTTTCTATATATGGTTAGACCCATGGCTTTAACTTTTTAAGAAGTTGACTAGGATTTAGAATATATAGATGTCCCCCAAACGGAAAAGTAGGATGATCATATTCAGAAATACCTTTTTCTAAGTTAACTTTTCTGTATCCAAATATCTCTGATTACAGGTATCTTACGAAACTATAGTCTGGAGAATCAATGATCACTTAAGTAGTCTTCATTATCGGTTTTTGTTAGTTTTTTCTTTACCTTTCACATTATCCTTTAATGAGGCTTTGTTATTGATGGATAACTAATTGACCAATAGAGCGTCCTGTTGAAAACTTGCCGCTTTTAATCTGGTGAAATCTCCAGATGTTATACTTCACTTTGTCACTCCAAGATAATTGAATCATATTAGTGGTTATTCTTATAAGCCATTACAAGCCATCAATGGCTTATATATTTATAAACCACTATTTAAAAGCTTTTGGTTATAATGGCTCACCTGGTAGAGTGCCACGGAGTTTAAATTCTCTATATTATTTAGAAAAGAAATCCATCATTGCAGCACTATTTACAATAGCAAAGACATAAAATCAACTTAGGTGCCCATCAGTGGTAGACTGGATAAAGAAACTGTGGTGCATACACATGACGGAATTCTACACAGACATAAAAAAGAAGGAAATCATGTCCTTTTCAGAAACATGGATGCAGCTGGAGGCCATTATCCTCAGTGAATTTATCCAGGGAGAGAAAATCCAATGCTGCATGTTCTCACTCACAAGTGGGAGTTAGGCTTTAGACACAAATGCGGAAAGAGCAGACACTAGAGACTCTTAAGTGGGGGAGATGGGAAGCGGGGAAAGGGCTGAAAAACTACCTATTGGATACGATACTCACTACCTGAGTGATGTGATCATTCATATCCCAAACCTCAGTGTCACACAATGTACCCATGTAACAAATCTGCACATGTACTGGCTGGATATAAAATAACCAAATAATCAAATAATGAAATAACTATTTGACCAAAATGCTGATAACATGGACAATAAAATCCAGGCTGAGGTGATCTCAGATGGAGATGAGCTCAATGGGAGCTGGAGCAAAAGTGACCCTTGTTATATTTTAGCAAAGAGACTGGTGGCATTTTGCCCCTGTCCTAGAGATTCGTGAAACTTTGAACTTGAGAGAGATAATTTAGGGTTTCTAGCAGAAGAAATTCCTAAACAGCAAAGCATTCAAGAGGTTAGTTGGGTGCTGTTAAAGGTGTTCAGTTTTAAAAGGAAAACAGAGCATAAGAGTTTGGAAAATTTGCAGCCTGACAATGCAATAGAAAAGGAAATTTCGTGTTTGCGGGGAAATTTAAGCTGACTACAGAATTTTGTGTAAGTAAGGAGGAGCTGAATGTTAATCCCAAGACAATGGGGAAAACGTCTCCAGGGCAAGTCAGAGAACTCTGTGGCAGCCCCTCTCCTCACAGACCCAGAAGTTTAGGAGGAAAAAATTGTTTTGTGGGCCAGATCCAGGGTCCCTCTGCTGTGTGCAGCCTAGGGACTTGGTGCTCTATATGCCAGCCACTCCAGCTGTGACTAAAATGGGCCAATGTAGAGCTTGGGCTGTGGCTTCAGAGGCTGCAGGCCTCAAGCCTTGGCACGTTCCACATGGTGTTGAGCCTGCCAGTGCACAGAAGTCAAGAACTGGGGTTTGGGAACCTCTGCCTGGATTTCACAGGATGTATGGAAATGACTGGATGCCAAGGCAGAAGTTTGCTGCAAGGTTGGGGCCTTCATGGAGAACCTCTGCTAGGGCAGTGTGGAAGGGAAATGTGTGGATGGAGACTTCACACAGAGTTCATACTGGGGCACTGCCTAGTAGAGCTGTGAGAAGAGAGCCACCATGCTCCAGACCCCACAATGGTAGATCCACTGATATCTTTCACCATGCACCTGGAAAAACCAGAGACACTTAATGCCAACCCGTGAAAGCAGCCAGGAGGCAGGGTGTACCCTGCAAAGCCACAGGGCAGAGCTGCCCAAGACCATGGGAACCCACCTCTTGCATCAGTGCTACCTGGATGTGAGACAGGAATTCAAAGGAGATCATTTTGGAGCTTAAAGATTTGACTGCCCCATTGGACTTCTGACTTGCGTGGGGCCTGTAATCCCTTTGTTTTGACCAAGTTCTCCTATTTGAAATAGCTGTATTTACCCAATGCCTGTACCCCCACTGTATCTAGGAAGTAACTAACTTGGTTTTGATTTTACAGGCTCATAAGTGGAAGGGACTTGCCTTTTCTCAGATGAGACTTTGGACCACGGACTTTTGAGTTAATGCTGAAATGAGTTAAGACTTTGGGGGACTGTTAGGAAGGCACAATTGGTTTTGAAATGTGAGGACATGAGATTTGGGATGGGCCAGAGGTGAAATGATATGGTTTGGCTGTGTCCCCACCCAAATCTCATCTTGAATTCCCATGAGTCATGGGAGGGACCGGTGGGAGGTAATCAAATCATGGGCCGTGTTTTTCCAATGCTGTTCTCGTGATAGTGAATGAGTCTCACAACATCTGATCATTTTAAAAAGAGGAGCTCCCCTGTACAAGCTCTCTCTCTTTGCCTGCTACCATCCACATAAGATACGACTTGATTCTCCTTGCCTTCCACCATAATTGTGAGGCCTCCCCAGCCATGTGGAACTGTAAATCCAATTAAACCTCTTTCTTTTGTAAATTGCCCAGACTTGAGTATGTCTTTATCAGCAACATGAAAACATACTAATACACTCTGTAAAAATTATCTCTCCAAATAAGCTCACCTTCTAAACTGGCAGGGATTAAGGCTCCAAATAGCACTTTTTTATAGGAAATACAGTTGAAACCATCACACCTTTCCTGGAACATGGGAGTCTTACTTTATATCTA
The DNA here is from genome assembly GCF_003255815.1 of Theropithecus gelada. NCBI lineage: Eukaryota > Metazoa > Chordata > Mammalia > Primates > Cercopithecidae > Theropithecus > Theropithecus gelada. The sequence continues at coordinate 7,704,907 of NC_037673.1, read as the reverse complement.
AGGATCTTTATCAGCAAAATAGGATCTTTATTTTTGTTCAGGACAGCTCATTTCCACAATCTCTCTGTCACATAGTTAGACTTGATAATGCAGGGTGGCTTCCTGAGCTATGGAGAACCATTTCATCACATGCGTTCTCAGGCATTTGTGATGAGTCTATCAGAAAAATAATGTATAAATCTTCAGATAATTCCAAAGACCTCATGAAATAAAGTCTGCCTTTGACCCATCAGGAAAGACACATGTTCTCATTGCACTGCGGTTACAGAGTTGGGGCTAATATGCCTTCAACATCTGTATTCCTGTCACACATGGTGACTGCTTTCAGCCCTTGTAAAATCTTAACTAGATGCCACCTGTACAGCACCACAGAAAATAGCTCAGTAATAACGTGGCTCGACATTTCTCAGCTCTGCATGAACAGCAGCCACCCATCAGCAGGCAGAAATTGGGAGCTGAAGAAAACGTGCAACTGAGAATCAATACGGGTCTCCTAAAGTGCCCAGACTCATTAGGAATTGTCTATGCTGACTGCAGTTCATCCCACTTGGCCATGTCTACGTGAGCAGAAACATACCCATACACTCAGAAGGAGCCCCTGGCTAACACATCGATTCACAGCCCAGGAGACAGGAGGCTGCACTTCTGTTTGGTGCCCTATTACCACTCATTCAACACAATCTTTTATTAGCACTTCCATTTTTAGTTATTGAAACAGAGCAATCAGACTTTTAAAATATTGATGAGAGAGTGATGTCATGTTTTCACCACCATCTCAGATAGTCAAAGAACATTTTAATGAAAATACAAGTATTTAAGAATTGTATCAAAGCTTATTTTCTTTTCTGGAGTTTAGGACTAGAGAGTGAGGCACTATTGAGGGTTAAATTGTATCCTCCAAAAGTTATGCTGCAGTCTTAACCACAGGGACCTCTTAACGTCACCTTATTTGAAAATAGGGTCTTTGCAAATGTCATCAAGTTAAAATGAGGTCACACCGCATTAACCCTTCCTGTGTAGAAAAAAAAAAGTGCAGCTCACTGCCAGCACTTATATAATTTTACACAAACACTGTCTTTGAGGTTGAAGCAAATCTGACTGATTTTCAATGTGAAAATAATCCAGTCAGAAGTCCAATATGACTGGTGCACTTATACTCAAAACATTTCTAAAGATAACTAATGTCAAATGAATCTTCAGTCAACAATGGTTTAAGAACGGTGTTAACATCACAAGTAGGAATGCTATGTTTTCTAGCATTTGACATTTTCAGCGATCAAGAATTACTACACCTTGTAAATGGAAACAGCACTACTAAAAACAGAATGCTATAAATAGAATGATGTCTTTTGTTTCCAAAGCCAATATTCTAAAGTGATGCAAAAATAATAATAAAAGCGAGATATTTCATGGTAAAGTTATCTCATGGGGAGTAAACACTGCAGTCACAAGTGTGTAGGCAAGCATTCTCTAGACACGTGGGAAAATGGTTACAGTGAGCACTAACCCAATGACTGGTGTCCTTCTATAGCAAGAAAATTTGGACACAGAAACACAGAGACAATAATGCCCTGTGAAGACATAAAAAGGGACAGACACAGGGGGGAGAATGCCATATGGTGACAGAGATAGTCCTCGCAGTGATGCAAGCCAAGAAAAGCCAAGGACCGTCGGCAACCATGAGAAGCCCGGCAGATGTAAGAAAGGAGCCCCCCCCAGACCCCTCAGGGACAGCACGTCCTTGCGAACATCTTGATCTTGGACTTCAAGCATCTATACCTGTGAGAGAATAAGTTTTTGATGTTTTAAGCTGCCCCAGTTTGTGGTCATTTGTTTCAGCAATCCTGGGAACCTAATACAGGCACTAAGATGTTATTCATTAAAAAAAAGGAATCATGAGTCCTTCCTGAGCTAAGTACATGAAAAACACCATGATGAATCAGTCATGACTCTTTCCTTGAGGAGTTTACCATTTGGTTGGAGAAATAACGCACAAATCGTTATAATGCAGATAGAAAGTCGCATTGCTTTTAAAAGATACTTATCAATGCAGTTCCATTCTGCCACCTCTGAGCCTTCATTATGGAGAGTGAAAAAATAAACTGGATTCAAGGCTTCACATTGCCATCCCCCCATGAATCTGAGATTTAGGATTTGGGGCATATATATGTGGGGCAATAAGTGTGGGTGAGAGGAAAAGTTTGTAAGTTAAAACAGTAGGTCAGATATCATCTCTAACTATTCCTGCTTCTAGACTTTTCGGGGAGAGCCAAATTGTCTCATAGTAGATGCTTGCTTCTTCATGGAAGCACACAGCCTCAAGAAAACCAAAGCATAGTAGTTACGCTGATATCAGCCTGCCTGCTCCTCATGACGTCTGCTTTCTCTCATCCTGTTAGTGACCACTCCCCAACAGCACATGGGCCTGAGGTGGGACTGGCAATCGCTGTGTTTTTTCCCAACAAGAGGAGGAGGATGGCTACAATGGAAGACACGGCATTGAGAAACGATCCAAAAACATGTGTCTGGGTCTTGCCTGAGATTACTATATGGAATTTGAAGGCAGAGAAGTTGTCTCTTCCCTGAAAGGATAAGAGATCTAGGGTACCAGCTGCTGTTTGCTCTCAATATGGAGAAGGTCTATCTGAAAAAAGAAGCCATGCACAACCAACCAAAACCATGATAAAGGAAGAGGTAGATTCCTGTGTACCCAGACCCAGCAACACCAAAGTCTGATCCACCCCTGCACTTCTTGGCCGTGTAAGACAACATACTCCATCTTTTCAGCGTGGCTCCTCCATCAGAATGAGCCCCAACCTTCACAAATGTGTGCCTCTGTTAATGAACACAGCCTCACTGGCCATTGCGTATCACACCACCTTGTTTATACCCTTGCACAGAATCTTATTCTTTCATAAGTATAACATTCCAAATTTGGAGGAAAAAACCCAATGCACACATTAATTTATTTTAACCACTAGTTGCAATATATCTATCATCTATCTACCTATAAGTAGATTCATTTAAATATAGACATATCCCAGTAATGCAAGGTTAGCTTAACACTGAAATGCCAATCAGCATAGTTTTCTATATAGATGAAATAATTTATTAATAGAAAGAAAGAAAATCATTATAGTCTCAACAGTTTAAAAATAGGCATTTGACAAAGTCTAACACCTATTAATATTTTTTAAAACATCAATAAAATAAGAATATAAGTGAACTTCCTCAACCTGATACAATGCTTCTACAACAAACCTGTATGTAAAATTAGAATTAATGGTGAAACACTACTTTCCTCTTAAGAGCAGAATCAAAAACAAGGATATTTGCTCTCAGTACATTTATTAAATAGCCTATTGGAAATCCTAGACAATAAGTCAAGAAGTCATGATAAAGGAAGACAATAATTCATGCCATAAAAATTAGAACTGCCATAAAAATTAGAAAATTTGGGAGGAAGTCTCTAAGATGGGCCTTCCCCAGGACCCCTGATCCTGGCACTCATGCCTTCATCTAATCCCCTCTCCTTGAGTGTGGGCTGGGCTTACCCAACTGATTCTAGCAAACAGAATGTGGCAGAAATGAAAGAATGTCACTCTTGATATGAAGTTCTAAAAAGATGGCGGCATTTGCTGGGCAGTCTCTGGCTCTCTCTCTCTGTCAGATCACCAGCTGCTATAGCACGAAGTCACCCAGGAGGTCTGCTGAGAGCTCCACATTGCAAGAAATCAGGGCCTGACAGCCATCATATGAATGAGTTTTGAAGTAGATCTTCTGGGGCCTGGAAACAGCCAAGTGAGTATGCTTGGAAGCAGACACCACCCTATCCGAGTTTAACCTTCATATGAGACCACAGCCCCGGCTAGCAGCCTACATGCAACCTCATGAGAGACTTTAAGCCAGAGTGACCCAGCTAAGCCACATCCACATCCCTAACCCACAGAAACTCTGAGATAATAAATATGTCATTTTACACCAAATTATGACGTTTTATTTGAGGTAATTTGTTATGCAGCAATGAATAAATCAAACAGGTAAGTATACAACTGTCTTTATTTGCAGAAGATATGACTTCTATTGAAAGAAACAAAGGAATCTGTGAAAGAGATCCTAGAATTAATACATGAGTTATGCAAGGTCACAGGATGCAATATCAATTCTATTTCTATATACTGGCAACGAAAAAAGAAATTAAAAAATAAATATTTAAAGTAGAATTAAAAACATAAAATACTTAAGGATAAATTGACTAACCTATGTGCAGAATATGTAACTAGAAACTACAAAACATTGCAAGAAAAGTTACAGAAAATCTAAATAAATTGGGAAATACATCATGTTAAAAGAGGAAAAGAATAAATAGTGTTATGATGTCAGTTCTCTACAAATTACCTATAAATTCAATAAACTTTGTCAAACTATGATCAGGCTTTTAAAAAAAACTTGACAAGCTGATTCTAAAATTTATATGAGAATTAAATGACCTAAAATTGGCCAAGGGTTTAAGAAGTGGATGGAACATTTATGGCAATATTTCAATGTTATAATTTCTTTTTCACCCAAATGCTGTATAAAAGTTTTGTTTTGTTCTATTTTGTTTAGATTGATTTTTGTTGTTGTTCTGTTTTCATTGTTTTGACCAAACATTATTTCATAGTGGAAACTGTAGGCAGGGAATATGGCTAGAATTATTTATGCTTTGAAAATCTACTGTAATTTTATAGTTTTAATTTTTCCATGAAAATAACTTTAAAAATGTATATATTGGATTTTTGTTATTTAATATAGTGCTATTATTCAAGCCATGACTAGTGCATTTCTGTGACAAATTTTCAAAGGAAGACAATACTTCAAAATCAGAAATGTTCCTATAAAGGGAAGTTATTGATTTTTCAAATACTAACTCTGGGCAAGTCTAACTGTGGGCATCTTGTAGTGGTTCTCCCTTACATGATCTCTTATGGGCTGAAAATGTGCTCCCCCAGACCCCCACATTCCTAGGGAATCTCGTTTTTTCCAAGGCATCTCTTTTTAAGGGCCCCTCTCCTAATGCTCTGCAGACAGTCTACTTATGCTTTTGATCTTCTATGTGGCATTTTATCACTTCTATCAAAGCAAGGGGATATGTTTCCCATTTTTATTTAAACGATATACAAGCACTGTCTGAATAATAATACAATATTTTAAAAATCTTTTGGCCAGGTGCAGTGGCTCACGCCTGTTATCCCAGCACTTGGGGAGGCCAAGGCGGATGGATCACGAGGTCAAGAGATCGAGACAATCCTGGTCAACATGGTGAAACCCCATTTCTACTAAATATACAAAAATTAGACAGGCGTGGTGGCACATGCCTGTAGTCCCAGCTTCTTGGGGAAGCTGAGGCAGGAGAATCACTTGAATTCAGGAAGCGGAGGTTGCAGTAAGCTGGGATTGTGCCACTGCACTCCAGCCTGGTGACAGAACAACAACAAAAAAATTAAGTATTATGTTTTTCTATTATAAAGGAAAGTGTTCACAGTCAAGTTTTCTTTACATCTTAGGCCATAAGAAACGGAATTCTGTGTCCTCTACACAACCATCTACCCTCCAAATTTTTCTGGCATTTCTTTCTAGCTTCTTTAACCCTGAATTGGCCTGTTTTGTGGCACCTTCCCGCGCCTCTCTGGAATATGAAATTTCCTAAGCCTCTGTGATGGTATTGTTCTGTTTTTAAGCTACTAACTGGGCAGTCATGTAATCATGTTACTAAATTCACTCTGAGTTTTCATGCTTTCCTTCTTCCCACTTCACTTCCTTCTGTATGGGTAAAGCTCTCTGCACGGTTGTACCCAGTGTCTCAGTTATGCCACATTCTCAGCAGTTGGAGGCCCCTGTCTGCCAAGCACTCCTGCCTCCGTTGTGCAGTGATCCTCCATGAGCAGGTATCTTGAGAGGTGGAGGGGGCTTCAGGGCTTTCTGATTCCCACTCATTTTCTTACAGATCAAATGCCCCAAGTTGCCTTTAATCTTTACTTATTTTGTTCTCATTTTTCCCCAACTGGAACTATCTAAAAGGGTTGCTATGGGGTCAAAAAATAATGACTACATAGAGCAATGAAATCTGGCCAAATAAAGGGGTTTTTAAAATTTTATATTCCAGTTCTTCCTGCAGTTTCCTTTTCCCATCAGGACCGAGGCCACAATAAGTGTACACTCCTGCCTGATGCCCTCCCCCGCAACCTTCTGCTGGTGCCCACTGACTCCTGTGGACTATTGGCTCTCACACTTCCCTGTGAGCTTCTGAATCTGCACCAGCAAGTGGCCAGGTAGCCACTTGAGACTGTTGGATTTTTATCAAACTGTAATATTCAAGGGTATGTCTATATTCACCTTCATCAAAGAGTACTATAAAACCATCCAGCCTCTGCCAGGTTCTGAGCAGAGAGAAATCTATGCCTTCCTCTCTCCTCTCTTCTCCCCAGACAACTGCATTCTTGTACAGTCAGCTTCGTGATCCCTGCACCAGAGCATGGGGCATACGCTTAAGTATATCAAAAAAAGGAAATCAGAGGCTGAATGCATTTAACGATTGTCGTGTTGAACCATTCCTTTCAGAACTTGTTGCCCAAATCTTATCTAAAGAGAGTGACGTCATTTCAGCATCTGAGAGTGCAGCACAGATGTTTAAGGATCCAAGGAGCAGGAGTGAGGGATAAACAAACCAACATACTCCTATCTGCAAGGCTTCAAAAGGCAGCTGCAGACACCTTGAAATGCCCATCTGTTCAGACCTCTGTTCTTCTACCAACACCTTTCTCACCAGCAGGATCTGCCTCACAGTTTTCAGGGTTCAGTGCAAAGTGGAAGGTAAGGCTCTTGTTTAAAGAAGTATTTAAAAAATTCAACATAGAGAGAGAAAAGCATTAAACCAAGCATGGAGCCACCTGGAATGCACATATCACATTCCCATGAAGCTGGTCCCATGAAGCTAGTCAGTATAAAAGAACACATAAGAACAGAGCAAAACTTTCTGCTGTCCCATTTATTGTTCACTTGCCAATCTGTTGCAGGCACTTGTTGGTGTTAAATAAATTGCTCCCCTTATTTTTTTCTGAATTTTTATCTATTGTACATTGTCAAATACATTCATCTCCATTTGGGTAAAGAGACAATTGATGCAAATCTTACAATACCACAGGTTTTCCAAGGTACTCACTATGGTCTGAAAATTTGTGTCCCCCTAATATTCACATTTTGCTATTCTAAGCCCCCAGTTGATAACATTAAGAGGGACTTTAGAAAGTGATTAAGTCATAAAAGCAGAGCCCTCATGAATAGGATTAGTGCTTTCATAAGAGAAGCCTAAAGGAGGCCGGGGGCGGTGGCTTAAGCCTGTAATCCCAGCACTTTGGGAGGCCGAGACGGGCGGATCACGAAGTCAGGAGATCGAGACCATCCTGGCTAACCCGGTGAAATCCTATCTCTACTAAAAATACAAAAAAATTAGCCGGACGTGGTGGCAGTGCCTTGTAGTCCCAGCTACTCAGGAGGCTGAGGCAGGAGAATGGCGTGAACCCGGGAGGCGGAGCTTGCAGTGAGCCGAGATCGCGCCACTGCCCTCCAGCCTGGGTGACAGAGCGAGACTCCGTCTCAAAAAAAAAAAGAGAAGCCTAAAGGAGTTCCTTCACCCCTTCTGCCAAGTGAGGATACAGTGAAAAAGTATTCTTTTTTTTTTTTTTTTTTTTTTTGAGAGGGAGTCTCGCTGTGTCGCCCAGGCTGTAGTGCAGTGGCCGGATCTCAGCTCACTGCAAGCTCCGCCTCCCGGGTTCACGCCATTCTCCTGCCTCAGCCTCCTGAGTAGCTGGGACTACAGGCGCCCACTACCACACCCGGCTAATTTTTTGTATTTTTAGTAGAGACAGGGTTTCACCGTGGTCTCGATCTCCTGACCTTGTGATCCGCCCGCCTCGGCCTCCCAAAGTGCTAGGATTACAGGCGTGAGCCACCGCGCCCGGCGAAAAAGTATTCTTTATGAACCAATAGGTGGCCTCACTGAACCTGCTCTTGCCTTGATTTTGATCTTCACAGCCTCCAGAACTGTGAGAAATAAATTTATGATGTTGATAAGTTACCCAGTCTAAGTTATTTTGTTATAGCAGCCTGAATGGACTAAGACAGTATCTTCATTCATCAAAGATTCTCCCTTAATTGCCTGTTTACCTGCAGCAAGATTATCATCATTGTTTATCAGCCACAATGAGACCTCTTAAACTCTAAACATAGTGCTCTGGAAAGCAGCCCTGCCTGTCTTTGAGGGTTTGGTTGCAACAAAACCTCTCCCCGCTTTGTACTTTCTTAGCACAGTCATTCCAAAACAGGGTAATTGCTGCATGTTTCCAGGTCCTCCCTGAGAACACAGCCAACTGTGGAGGATGTGGAGAGATGTCAGCATCACCTAGAACATTAGCCTCCAACACACTTGAGTTAAAGTAGGCACTTCCCCTGCTTTTGGTGAGTCTTAGCAAGAAAGCAATTTTCTGTCCAACAGCAATGTTTCTCAAAATCTTCCCCTTAAACTATCCCTTGGGGAAAAAGGAAAGAAATGGACCACTGATGTATGGAAGTGTCGGTGCAGCTTCAGAAAAAGTAAAATTCATATTTAAATTTTCATGTTTCACCTGTAAATGTCATGTAGACGTTTATGTTACTACCTACCATATTGTTTATAATAATAATATTTTTAAGTAATGCACAAACTCGTATCACATAACCTGCAAGAAAAATTGCTGACATTTTACCTTCCTGTATTTTCTGACACGTGTGCCTATCTTTTAGAAATTACAAAACTAAAATGTGAACAAGTTTGAGAGTTAAAAATTCTAGGGAGGACCCTGATATTTGGGAGTCCCCACACTTTTTTGAACTTTACATAAAAAAGGATCTTACAATAAATACTGGAGCAGAAACGCCTTATACTTCTGGCAGGGAGAGAGGAAAATGGACCATTTTAAATATGGCAGAGTATTCTGTTTTTCTTAACAAGGCCTTCCCTCAGAAGAAACTAGCTAACCAGATATAACCTGCTGGAGTTTATCAGAGCCTACCTGACCTCAGGGAAAAGAAATGCCCAACTTCAGCCCTCTTCTAGGTATTCTGTTCCACCTAAGAGGAAGAAGGGTGGAACATAATAATCACATATGAAGATCTCTGTTCAGAGGTATAGGTGCACTGAAAGATTGAAACCTAATTACAGGACTAGAGAATGCATCACCTCCCACCACAACTTACCACCACATTACTAAAGGCAGATTTACAGCAGTTAATTATACCCAGAATATCATGTCCAACTATCAAGAAAAAATTACAATACACATTAAAAGACAAAAAAATAGAGTTTAAAGAAATAGAATGAGCATCAAAACCAGACTCAGCTATGGCAGGGATGTTGAAATTATCAGACCAGGAATTTGAAATTGTAATACTTAATATTTTATGAACTCTAAGGGATAAAATAGCATGCAAGAACAAATTCACAATCTAAGCAGAGAGATGGAAATAATAAGAAAGAACAAAAAAAAGGAATGCAACAGAGCAAAAACAATATAACAGAAATAAAGAACATTTTTATTGGCTTATTAATACAGTAGACATGACTAAGGAAAAAAAAACTCTGAGCCTAAGAATGTTTCAGTAGAAACTTCCAACACTGGAAAAAAGCAAAAACAAAAAAGTCTGAAAAAAATAAAGAACTTCTTTATGGAAGAGGGAGGCAAGATGGCCTACTAGACAAAGCCAGGAGGAACACCTGCCACTGAGAGACCAGGATATCAGGATAACTGGCACACTCTGAGAAGATCTTCAGAGGAAAGGCATTGCAAGTAGATGAAGGGTGGATGCAGATGCTAGACTGAAGTAAGGATGAAGCTGGGAACCCCACTTGGGGCTACCAAGCACCAGGACTCATTCCTGAACACAAATGACTCCTGTGAAAGAGGTGAGTTGAACAGATGAAGAGTGGCTTGCTTTCACCAGAGACCTCTAGAATCCTAACAGCAGGAGACCCTGCAACACCCACAGAAACTTGAGCTGGCAGGCAGAACTGCTTAGAGAGGCGTAAAGGCAAAACTCCAGCCAGTGTGGGGCCCAGAGTGTTTTGGTGCAGGAGCAACTGCAGTGTAGCATGGCCTGGGATGCCCATCCCACAAGGCTCACCTTCTCTCTTAGGAGACTTTAAGCAAACTACTTTTATAAGTAAAGGAAATATAAGATCCTTTTCAGACAAGCAAATGTTAAGGGAATTTGTTACCACTGGGCCTGCCTTACAGTAAGTCCTGAAGAGAGTGCTAAATATTGAAAAAAACAAAACAAAACAAAACAAAAACAAAAAGACTGTTGCTAGCTACTACAAAAACACACCTAAGTACATAAACCAGTAGCAGTATAAAGAAATCACACAAACAAGTCTGCATGGTAACCAGCCAACAGCATGATGACAGGATCAAATCCACACAGATCATTACTAACTTTGAGTGTAAATGGGCTAAATGCCCCAATTAAAGGGCACAGAGTGCTAAGTTGGATACAGAAGCAAGACTCAATAGTATGCTGTCTTCAAGAGACTCATCTAACATGCAGTGACACCCACAGGCTCAAAATAAAGGGATGGAGAAAAATCTACCAAGCAAAAAAACATGAGAAAAAAGTGCAGCTGCTGTTCTAATTTCAAACAAAACAGGCTTTAAGCCAACAAAGATAAAAGAAGACAAACAAGGGTATTACATAGTAAAGAGCTCAATTCAACAAGACCTAACTACTCTAAATATACAAGCACCCAACACAGGAGCACCCAGATTCGTAAAGCAAATTCCTAGAGATATATGAGGAGACTTAGATAACCACACATAATAGTAGAAGACTTCAACACCCTACTGAGAGTATTAAACACATTATTGAAGCAGAAAACTAACAAAGATATTTAGGACCAGAACTCAACACTTGATTAAATAGACCTAATAGACATCTTATAGAACTCTCTACTCCAAAACAACAGAAGACAGGTGTATCTTGGAGAATAACAGTGGATTATCATAACCTTAACCAAGTGGTGACTCCAATTGCAGCTGTTGTACCAGATGTGGTTTCATTGCTTGAGCAAATTAACACATCTCCTGGTACCCGGTATGCAGCCATTGATTTGGCAAATGCCTTTTTTTCCATTCCTGTCCATAAGGCCCACCAGAAACAATTTGCTTTCAGTTGGCGAGGCCCGAAATATACCTTTACTGTTCTGTCTTAGGGGTATATCAACTCCAGCTTTGTGTCACAGAGAGCTTGATCGCCTTTCACTTCCACAAGATATTACACTGGTCCATTACATTGATGACATTATGCTGATTGGATCCAGTGAGCAAGAAATAGCAAACACAGTAGACTTACTGGTGAGACATTTGTGTGCCAGAAGGTGTAAAATAAATCTGACTAAAATTCAGGGACCTTCTACCTCAGTAAAATTTCTAGGGGTGAAGTGGTCTGAGGCCTGTTGAGACATTCCTTCTAAGTGAAGGATAAGTTGCAGCATTTGGCCCCTCCTACAATCAAGAAAGAGGTACAATGCCTAGTGGGCCAATTTGGATTTTGGAGACAACACATTCCTCATTTGGATGTGTTACTCTGGCCCATTTATCAGGTGACCCAAACGGCTTCCAGTTTTGAGTGGGATCCAAAACAGGAGAGGGCTCTACAACAGGTCCAGGCTGCTGTACAAGCTACTCTGCCACTTGGGCCATATGAACCCTGCAGATCCAATGGTGCTTGAGGTGTCAGTGGTAGATAGGGATGCTGTTTGGAGCCTTTAGCAGGCCCCCATAGGTGAATCACAGCAGAGACCTCTAAGATTTTGGAGCAAGGCCATGCCATCTTCTGCAGATAACTACTCTCCTTTTGAGAGATAGCTCTTGGTCTGTTACTGGACTTCGGTGGAAATTGAATGTTTGACTGTGGGTCACCAAGTCACCATGTGACCTGAACCGCCCATCATAAACTGGGTGCTTTCTTACCTATCTAGCCATAAAATGGGTCATGCACAGCACTTTCATCATCAAATGAAAGTGGTATATACGTGACTGGGCTCGAGCAGGTCCTGAAGGTACAAGTAAGTTACATGAGGAAGTGGCTCAAGTGCCCATGATCTCCACTCCGGCTACCCTGCCTTCTCTCTCCTAGTCTGCATGGATGACCTCATGGGGAGTTCTCTATGACCAGTTGGCAGAGGAAGTAAAGACTAGGGCCTGATTCACAGATGGTTCTGCATGAAGTGCAGGCACCACTTGAAAGTAGACAGCTGTAGCACTGCAGCCCCTTTTTAGGATACCCTTGAAGGACAGCAGTGAACGGAAACCTTCCCAGTGGACAGAACTTCGAGCAGTGCACCTGGTTGTGCACTTTGCATGGAAGGAGAAATGGCCAGATGCGCGATTATATATTGTTGGGCTGTAGCCAATGGTTTGGCTGGATAACCAGGGACTTGAAAGAAGCATGATTGAAAAGTTGGTGACAAAGAAATTTGGGGAAGTATGTGGATCGACCTCTCTGAGTGGTCAAAAACTATGAAGATATTTGTATCCCATGTGAGTGCTCACCAATGGGTGACCTCATTAGAGGAGGATTTTAATAATCAAGTGGATAGGATGACCGGTTCTGTGGACACAACTCAGCCTCTTTCCCCAGCCACCTTTGTCATCGCCCAATGGGCCCATGAACAAACTGGCCATGGTGGCAGGGATGGAGGATACGCATGGGCTCAGCAACATGGACTTCCACTCACCAAAGTTGACCTGGCTACAGCCACAGCTGAGTCCTAAATTTGCCAGCAGCAGAGACTAACACTGAGCCCTCGATATGACACCATTCTTCAGGGTGTTCAGCCAGCTACCTGGTAGCACATTGATTATATTGGAACTCTTCCAACATGGACAGGGTAGAGGTTTGTCCTCAATGGAATAGACACTTACTCTGGATATGCGTTTGCCTATCCTGCACACAAAGATCCTTCTTCTGCCAAGATTATCATCCATGGACTCATGGAATGCCTTATCCACCATCATGGCATTTAACACAGCATTGCCTCTGACCAAGACACTCACTTTACAGCTAAAGAAGTGAGGAAGTGGGCTCGTGGTCATGGAATTCACTGGTATTACCATGTTCCCCATGATCCTGAAGCAACTAGATTGATAGAATGCTGAAATGGCCTTTTGAAGTCACAATTACTAGAGCAACTAGGTGACAATACTTTGCGGGGCTGGGGAAAAGTTCTCCAGAAAGTCATGTATCCTTTGAATCAGCATCCAATATATGGTATTGTTTCTCCCATACCCAGGAGTCACAGGTCCAGGAATCAAGGGGTGGAAGGGGAAGTGGCACCACTCCCCATCAGCCCTAGTGATCCACTATCAAATTTTATGCTTCCTGTTCCTGCAACATTACATTCCACTGGCCTAGGGGTATTAGTTCCAGAGGGAGGAATGCTGCCATCAGGAGACACAACAACAATTCCATCAAACTGCAAGTTGAGATTGCCACCTGGAATCTTTGGGCTCCTTCTACCTTTAAGTCAACCAGCTAAGAAGGGAGTTACAGTGTTGCTGGGGTGATTGTCCTGCCCTCATAATTCAGTTATCTCTCACTGGGTCACTTCCACAAAATGTGAGAATTATACGAGCTACAAAATGAGATTTGAGTTGGGACATAGAGCCAAACCATATCAGCAATTAAGAAGAGAGTGTAGTGAAATATTTAAAGTGTTTAAGAAAACAAAAAACCACCAACTGAGAATTCTGTACTTAGTGAAATTATCCTCGTGAAGTGAAAGAGACTTTCTGAGACAAGAACAATTTGAAGATTTTCTTTGTCAGCAAACCTACCTTACACGAAATGTTAAAAGAGAAAAGAAAAATAAATATCAGAAACTCTGATACTTATTTTTAAAAAGGAAGAGCATTAGAGAAGCACAAAGTGAAAATAATATACAAAATGTTGTCTTATTGTTATTTTAGTCTATAAAATAATCTGTTCAAAATAATAACAGCAAAAGCATATTTAATTAAGCATGCATATACATGCTTATGTATGTTTATGAATAAGTAGGAAATAAATGACAGCAATCTTAAAAGAGATGGTTACACAGCTTGACTCTGTGTCCCCACCAAAAATCTCACGTTGAATTGTAGTTCCCATAATCCCTACCTGTCATGGAAGGGACCCAGTGGAAGGTAATTGAATCATGGGAGCAGTTACCTTCATGCTGTTCTCGCGACAGTAGGTGAGTTCTCATGAGATCTGACGGTTTTATAACGGTCTTTATCCCTTTTGCTTGGCACTTCTCCTTCCTGCTGCCATGTGAAGAAGGACGTATTTGCTTCCCCTTCTGCCATGATTGTAAGTTTCCTGAGACCTCCCTCCCCAGCCCTGTAGAACTGTAAGCCAATTAAGCCTTTTTCCTTTATAAATTACCCAATCTTGGGCAGTTCTTTATAGCAACACAAGAATGGACTAACATAGATGGGAAGGAGGAATTAAAATTATTTTATTATTATAAGGTACTCATATTACCCTTAAGGTGTCATAGTGCTGTTTGAAAGAGGATTTTGATTAGTTGTAAGTGTATATTGTAAACTCAAAGGCAACCTCTACAAAAAGAAAAATTTATGAGGGGTATAACTTGTATGATAAGAAATGAGAGAACATTGAATTAAATAAAATTTTCAGTTAAAACCACAAAAGACAGAATAAAAGACAAAATTAAGAACAAAGAATAAGGGCAACAAATAAAAAAGAGTAAGGAATATTATAGATATTATTCAACAATATAAGTAATCGCTTGACTAGATTTAAAAAAAAAACACAAAAAAACTATAGGTAACATCATATTAATGGGGAGAAACTTAAAGTTTTTCCAGTAAGATTAGGAACAAGGTGAGAATATTCTCTCTCAGCACTGTTTTTCAACATTATACTGGAAGTCCCAGCTAAGAAAGTAATACAAGGAAAAAAAAATTAAAAACATATTTT
The DNA here is from genome assembly GCF_003255815.1 of Theropithecus gelada. Taxonomy (NCBI): domain Eukaryota; kingdom Metazoa; phylum Chordata; class Mammalia; order Primates; family Cercopithecidae; genus Theropithecus; species Theropithecus gelada. The sequence goes on along the minus strand of NC_037673.1, from coordinate 7,689,853 downwards.
ATATGGGCGTGGTGGCACATGCCTGTAATCCCAGCTACTCGGGAGGCTGAGGCAGCAGAATCGCTTGAATCCAGGAGGTGGAGGTTGCAGTGAGTCGAGATCGTGCCACTGGACTCCAGCCTGGTGACAGAGCGAGAGTCCATCTCAAAAAAAAAAAAAAAAAAAAAAAAAAAGGCCATAAAAAATAAAATATGTATCGAGAAGGAACAAATAAGATTGTCTTATCACAGATACATGATTGTCTATGTATAATATTTTTAAAAAACTCCCATAATTGATAAACAATTTATAGCAAGTTTGCAGAATATAATGTCAAATACAAAGTCAATCACTTTGCTATATACCAGCAATGAATGAATAGAATTTGAAATTAAAAACACAATACCACTTATATCAGCAACCCCACAAATGACATAGGTATAAATCTAAAATATTTGCAAGATCTATATGAAGAAAATTACAAAATTCAGGCAAAATAAATCAAAGAAGAAGTAAATAAATGGAGAGATATTCCATGTTCATGAGTAGGAAAACTTGTTATCAAAATGTCAGTTCTTCATACCATCATCTATAGATTAAGTACGATTTCAATCAAAATTCCAAGAAGTGAATTTTTGTATATTGACACACTAGTTCTAAAATTTATATAGAGATGCAAAACAACAACAACAACAACAACAGAACAGCCAACACGATTTTGGAGGAGAAAAACAAAGTTAGAGGATTTAAGCACCTGATTTCAGACTTATTTTAAAGCTACAGTAATCAAGACAGTTAAGTATTAGCCTAAGAATAGACAGATAAATCAATGTAGCATAATGGAGAGTTCAGAAGTAGAGCCACATAAATATAGACAACTGATTTTTAACAAAGGAGTAAAGACAATACCAGATAGATAAAAGACAGTCTTTTCAACAAATAATGCTGAAACCATAGGACATCTTCAGACAAAAACAAAAACAAAATTCCTGAATCTAAACAGGCATTACACTCTTCCCAAAAATTAACTCAAAATGAATAACAGACCTAAACATAAAATTCAAAACCCCAAATTATAAAACTCCTAAAATATAATACAGGAGAATATCTAGACTATCTTGGGTTTGGTAATGATTTTTCCGGTACATCACCAAAGGCACAATCAATAAAAGAAAAAGTTGAAAAGCTTTACTTTATTAAAACTAAAAGTTCTGCTCTGAGCAAGACAGTCAAGAGAATGAAAATAGAAGTCATAGAGTGGGATAAAATATTTGCAAAAGATATATCTGATAAAGTACTGTTTTCCAAAACAAAAAAATTAAAACTCAACAATAGGTAAACAAACAACTCAATTTAGAAACAGGCCAGTCCAGGCGCCATGGCTCAGGCCTGTAATCCCAGCACTTTGGGAAGCCAAGGTGGGCGGACCATCAAGATCGAGACCATCCTGGCCAACATGGTGAAAGCTCATCTTTTCTAAAAACACAAAAATCAGCTGGGCGTGGTGGCACATGCCTGTAATTCCAGCTACTCGGGAGGCTGAGGCAGCAGAATCGCTTGAATCCAGGAGGTGGAGGTGAAGGTTGCAGTGAGTCGAGATTGCACCACTGCACTCCAGCCTGGTGACAGAGCGAGAGTCCATCTCAAGAAAAAAAAAAAAAAAAAACACGGGCCAAAGGCCTTAATATACATCTCATCAAAGAAGATATACAGATTGTAAATAAGCATATGAAAAGATGCTCTATGTCACATATCATCATGGAGGTGCAAATTGAAATAACAAGATCCCAGCACATGCTTATTAGAATGACCAAAGGCAAAACACTGACAACACCAAATGCTGGTGGAGATGTGTAGCAGCAAGCACTCTCATTCATTGCTGGTGGGGAACATGGTACAGCCACTTTGGAAGACAGTCTGGTGGTTTCTTATAAAATTAAACATACTCTTACCATATGATTCAGCAATCATATTTCTTAGTGTTTTTACAAAGGAGTTGAAACCTTATGTTCACACAAAAATCTGAATTTGGATGTTTATAGCAGCTTTATTCATAATTGCCAAAATCTGGAAGCAACCAAGATGTCCTTCAGAAAGTGAATGGATAAATAAACTGTGGTAGATCCCGATAATAGACTATTATTCAGGGCTAAAAATTAGCTATTGAGCCGTGAGAAGACAGAGAAAACTTAAATATTACTACATGAAAGAAGCACGTCTGACATTCTGGAAGAGCCAATACTATGGAGACTGTGAAAAGCTCTCAGTGGTTGCTGGGTTAGTGGGGAGGGGGGAATAAATAGGCAGAGCACAGGTGATTTTCTTGGGCAGTGAAGCTACTCTGTATGGTACTATAAAGAGTGGATACATACCACTATAAATTTGTTCAAATTCATAGAGTATACAAGGCCAAGAGTGAACCCTAATGTAAACTGTGGCAGTGGACTGATAATGATGTGCTAATATAGGTTTGTCAAATATAAAAAACAACCACTCTTTGGAAGATGTTGATAAACGGGAGGTTTTGCATGTATGGGGATAGGTTGCATACGAAAAATCTAAGCACCTTTTATTAAAATTGCTCTAAACAATTTAAGTCTATTAAAACAAAATTTTGAAAAATTATAGGATTAAGTTTCTTTGTTTCTCTTACTAGGAAAAGACATTTTAAGTGACAGGTCAAAGATCCATTTATCAGTCAATTACAGTTTAGTATGAATAAACATAGAGCTTTTCTTAAGTGAGAATGCAAGTAGAAAGAAAATTGGTACAATTATGAGGATGCTAGTGACCGAAGACGGGAGAAGGGGGTTCCCACTAAGTGAGGGAAGTGAGCTAGGCAGTTTGAACCCTTCTGGTTCAAACTGACTCTCACATCTCCACTTCTGGTGAGAGCTTGCCCAGCATTTGAGTGATCTTAATATTCACTTCAAAGAACGTCAACTAGAAAGAACCATTAAAGTCACTTTAATGAGGCCCCCATTTCCATTACCTTCCGTGTGGGCTGCTGATGTGCACTTTGCTACCAAAAATAGCAACCTCACATCTCCATTAATGTGAGCAGACCCAGTTCCTTCATTCTGAAGCCTGGTTGGATTTTATCTTTGTACCTCTACGTCTTCAGCCAACTTCATATCGGATTCTGATTCTTCAATATAAAACTGATTTCAGGACAAGTTTCATTTGGAAATGAAGGACTTTATTTTAAAGATATAAAAAATTTAGAGTATTGGTTTAAATTCAGAGATGAAAATAAAATATGTGCAACAATATTGCCAGAATCACAGAAAAATACAGTCTTTCTCACTAGAAAAAAAATATTACTGGTAATAATAATAGTTAAAACCAACACAAATTAGTTGTTGGGTTTACTCAGCGTGTCTCATACTGCAATTGCCCACTACACTCAGGAAATTTCAAAAGCAATGCAAAATCCTTCTTCCGGTCAGAACAAGAAATATGAATCCCAGCCTCCTGCCTTGTTAGGGAACAGAGGAAACTGCTCTGAGGTCATGAGAAGGGATTTGGTTTTCCACCACTCTGTGCCATAGCTGTTTTAGGACCTCTGCTCCTTCCACACTTTGTCTACATAATTAAAAGCCAAGTGGTGCTGATACCTCAGATTATGATGGGTACAAGGCTCAAAATCAAACTAAGATACTTTAAGCTTAAATTTATTTTAAACATCCACATCAGGGTGCCGTGCAAACTGTAGCTTATTTCTTGTCTCTTCACTCTTGCTTTTTCATTACTATCCAGTTTTCCATTCCTGATCCATCTTACCTTTTTAGAATGCCTAAATTCTCTAACGAATTCACCCTGGGTAACGTAGGGTGTGTGAAATATGTACATAAATATATATATATATGCACACACATATATACACATATATATTATTCATGTTAGTAATTGTATTTTCACACTAAACTCTTATAAGAGAAAGGATCTGAACTCATCAGGTGATTACCAACATTGTTGCCTTATAATTCTATTGGATCAGGGAAAATCCCTAGAGAAAAGAAATGGGAGTGAAAGGAGGATTTGATTCATACTCAAGAGCTGTAGCCACAGAAAATCTGTCATTTATTCAACCTGTATTGAACTTGTACTTCTGAAGTGTGCATTTAATGTAAAGTTTTCACTTTAAAAATGGCACATAAGGCAAGAAGAAATAGCCAAATTTAGATATGGATGAATGCTAATCTGTTCACGTGTAAAAGGTAAATGTTTATGAAAAAATAAAAAGTATTTGAAGAACCATGTGTGACAGTGCAAGGGGTTTGCTCTGCTTCTTTCAATCTCTGCTTTCCCACAATTTCAGTGTTTGTAGCAGTAAGTGTTAAGTGACCTCAGGTCTTCACTTGTCCTTCAGTCAACAAAGGATAATAACAGTTGCTTGAAAGTCACTCACAGGACATTCTAAAGATTAATGAGAAAATGTTCTCCTGCTCAGTGTTCCTCTGAAAATGGTCGTATCAAACTGGAAGGCATATTGTCTCGTATCCTGAGAAGAAAAATACGCAGAAATAAAGTATTTGCTCCTTGAATGAACAGAAAGTTCTGCCATATATTTGGGCAGAAAGCCCTAATTTTTAAAGTACTGTGACTAAATAAGTTTCGTGTTTGAGAAGAAGCATTTCTCCAGATTTTCATACTTAAATTTCTCATTGTCCTCTTCTGATAACTTGGAAATAAGCATTATTTAAATTTATAACTGATGCCAGAAAATTAGAAATCATGCTGAACACTAAATAAAAATATGTTTGTATCTGTGGATTGGTATATCTCACATAGTTCTGTTTAAGGTTGAAAACTCAATGCTTGAGGTCATTCAAATCCTCTGCATTATAATGTGATGGTCATTACATTATAATTTTGATTATAAATAATTTTTATTATATAATATAACATAAAAAATTCATTTCGTACAAAAAAATTTCTTGTTTTTTTCATGTCTTGGTTATTCCAGTTATTTAATTGGCCATCGTTTTCTCATGTTTTGAAGCCAATTATAATACATTATATCTGTGAAAGAATTTCAGGTAATTTTTGTATTTTGTGGGGTTTTACTAATACAAGAAAAATTTACATGAATTGGGGCCATTACATTTTGCCAACAGAATCACACATTAACATATCAAGGCCGACTAAATTAACTCTTCAAAATTAAATGTGCTTTTGCTGTTGTTCATTTGCTTAATTCTACTCCATTTAATTAGTCCTGCTGTCTTCACTCATATCAACACTCCCTTCCCCATCTACTCTAAATTCTTATCAGCAAAGTGGTTTGGCGTTTACCAAGTGCACAGTCAACAATATTTATTCATCTGTTCAGATGTAACAATAAATGCTTATGAAAAAATTAAAAGCTGAAAAGAATATTCTTTGAAAATATACCTTTTTCCCAGATATAGTGCATAGATTTTAAAAAGGCACGGGCTCTGATAAAGAGTTTAGGAGATTCTTGAAACACAGTAAGAATAGGACTTAAAAAAATGAAACAATTAAATGTTTGAACTGCGCCTATCTTTGTGAAAATGATTCATAAAGTGAGATATAAGATATTTGAGAACCGTGTCAAGGAAAAAACCACAGAATAAAAATGTTAGGTACTCTTTTACATCAATTTCAATGGCTGTTTAAGAAATGGCTGCTATAACCAGAGTGAAGTTTAGAATCAGTTTCCTTATAGATGCTGTACAATGTATGTGGCCACTTATCATTACAAGAGCATAAACAAATAATTATTGGAAGAAACATGTATTTCTGAATGATTGTCAGAGGAGCTCAGGAGGAGGAAAAGCAATATCATGGGGGGCTGAATTTGAGGGTTTCTCAAGGTTTGCTGCATGTTAGAATCACCTGGAGAATTTTTAAGGTAACACTGAGTGAGTCTGTCCCAGAGACACTGATGTGGTCATTGTAGGGAAAGCTGGGATGTAGCATCATTAAAAATCTCCCTAGGTGATTTCAACATGAAGAAAGTTTTGAGGTTTATATTTAGTTCAGTTCACATAAACTGAAGAGTCACATTCCCTGGTCTATATATTTTCTTGTTCTAACACCAAGGCTCAAACGGAGCTGACATTTATGACTGGATTTTGGCAGAGGTCTTCTGTGTCCCTCATTCACTGTTCTCATCTGGCTGAGAATCGTTTCCCAGACTTGAGCTTCTTACACTTTTGTGGGCTTAGGAACCACCTGGGGATGTTGTTAAAGTGCAAATTCTGTTTCAGGCGATCTGGGGTGAGGCCCACACCTCAGCATGTCTAACAAGCTCCCATGAGATGCTGCTGGGTGGATGGTCCAGGAACCACATTTTGAGTGGTCAGTAACTAGACTTTATTTGCTTAATGATTCTTCCTTCCAAACACCATTAAAATTTCTTTTGAATGCATTTGTATTGTGGGAAGAGAAGAGAGATTCAATAAGCTATCAATAAATAAACCTCCTCACTAATTATTATAATGCGGATGTTGTCCACATTGTTTCTTACTGTCTATGTGCAATGCAAATATATCAACGTTCTCATTAAGTTCTGTCATTTGTAAATCAAATTAACAGGGCAGCCTTCTTTCCTGAGAATTGTGATGTTACCCATTTTTTTAGGTCTATGTGATGACATTCTGTACTATGATAACTGGTAGAAATTTCAGTCCCAGACTCACATGTGCAAAAAACATACTTTTATTTTTCTGTAGCACCGCTTAGTGTGGACTCTGAGTTACCAGTTAGCCAGTAGAAAGTTTAGCGCTAGCTCTTGGCTGGAAGTTGGGGGGTTGTGGGGACAGGGTGCAGCTTTGAGTGCTAGGGCTTGTCCCACAGCTTTGGACTATTCTCATGTCAAGACACCAAGAGTAGGGGAGTGGAAACTAAGGGTTCCTTTATCAGTCCATAAAACAGTATGCCATAACGCAGGAGCTACAGGCATGGGGCAGAGGCAGAGGGCTAACTACATGTGCAATATGCTTTGATTGGCTGATTGATTTACTATGCACTATGGGAAACATCCACTCTGGTAATTCACTCAGCCAATTTTTATTTGTAGATATATAAGATAATACTCCATAAAATAAACAATATGGTGGCCATATTTCATCTGTGAGCTTTTGGCCAGTTTCTAGGTGGGAGAATATGTATACGAAAAGGGTTTTGATGAGAGATTAAAAATGCATAAGTATTCTTACACAATGTAAGTGCTAGTTCCAACAGCCTCCTGCCAATGCTTCTACCATTTTTTTTTTTTTTTTTTGAGATGGAGTCTACCTCTGTCGCCCAGGCTGGAGTGCAGTGGTGCGATCTCAGCTCACTGCAACCTCTGCTTCCAGGGTTCAAGCCATTCTCCTGCCTCAGTCTCCCAGGTAGCTAGGACTACAGGCATCCACCACCATGCCTGGCCAATTTTTGTATTTTTAGTAGAGACAAGGTTTTACCACACTGGCCAGGCTGACCTCGAACTCCTGACCTCAAGTGATTTACCTGCCTGGGTCTCTCAAAGTGCTGAGATTACAGGCATGAGCCACCACACCTGGCCACTTCTACCATTTTTAATAAATTTCTCTAACTGGATAAATTTTAAACTATTACTATTTAAATTTCAAACTATTACCATTTAAATTTCCTGTTTGAAGTATTTTCCATTCATATGGCTTGCTTTTTTTAAACTATGATTTTGTCTTTTAATTTGGAAGGGGTATTTCTGTTATGTGGCAAGTGTTTGTCTTGATTTATCTATTGTTTTAAATCTTTAATGACAAAAGATTTTTGAATATTTAAAAACGAATTAAATCACCTATTTCTACTCATGTTTCAGTGCTAGTGCCTGCTTAGAAAATCTTCCATTACCATCTTACAATATAGGAAGCTAAATTTTCTTCTAGAACTTTTATCTTTAACATGTAACATTTAAATCTTTAATCATTCTCTAATACTTGTTTCCTCACCTTGCACCGGCATCAGTTATCCTCATTCTTTCAAGTCTTTGTCAGTCTTAATATTTTCACTTGCATTTCTGAGGCACAGCGTCCCTCCTTAAAGGAGAACCACATTTTATCAGAGAAGGCTCTGAAAACCACTCACTGAAATATGGGGCAGATTAACGAGATGTTAAACAGAGATGAAAACACTTGGATCGGGTAAAAGGAGGATCAGAGGAGTCGCAAAATCTAAGGAGCTTGAGATTGGTCTTTAACCCATTTATGCCTAGTGTCTCATTATTGGGATGCTAAGCTTGTGGGAGTTGTTTTTATCTTACTGCTCAAGGTCATGGGCCAAGGTCTAATTTTTCACACGTATAAAAATTGCAAACTCCGGCATAATTAGGGAGGAGAGGACCTCTGGAAGAAATGAGCAAAAGAAAGGAACTTACAGCAGCTTCTCTCCCAAGAAAACTATATTCACAGAGTCACTGGCCATGAAAGGCATGGTGCAGGGGAGATGCGAGGAGCTCTGCTTTCTGAGTTGTTGAGTTTCTAGATTGCTGAGTGTGGGGTGTGAAAGCATGAGGGGAAAGATAAAGAGAACTATGAGACCAGCTTATAGAGAATCTTAAATGCATAATTAACTATTTCAGCTCATTTTACAGCCCAAGGACAACCATTGAAGGATTGCATATAGAAGATGATTCTTGCTGCAGGAAGCAAGACTAGTGGTGCAAAACCTGATTTTAACATGAGAAGACAATGAATTCACAGCTTCCATGTCACTAATTCTTTAAATTTGCACATGACAGTCTGAATTGCAACTGGCATTAAAGAAGAGGACATATTTCCTACCTAAAATGAGACGTGATCTCCCAGGAGAAAGATATGCATGAAAGACAACAGCACAAGGTCACCTGAAATTGGTGCCAAAAATGAGACATGCAACCAGTCACAGGGGTTGAGAGAACAAAGAATCTTCTGCTCAAGAAAATGAAGAAAGAATTCTGGGAAAGGGAGCAATGAGTACATGAAAGAGATTATTTCAAAGAGGCTGATGAATAGATGATGGAAAGATAATGTATCAGATACATATTAGATAATATATTTAATACATGTTAGATATATCTAATGTATATGTAACACAATATGTAATACATATGGATATTATATCCACATATAATTTCTGTGGATGTTATAGAAGTTAGATAGATAAGAGAAAAAAAGTTATAGAGGAAAGAAAGCTTATGACACATTTTAACAATCACCAGTTTTTAACTCAACTGGAATAGTGGGGACTAAATAGATAAATTAAAACGAGGCTGTAAATGGCCTTAACAGCCCAATTAAGGAAACCTACCTCTATAATCGCATGACCTAAGGGACTTCCTCCCCTCTGTTCAGAGGTCAGCCCTTTCAAGGTCATAAATGGGAAGAGGGAAGAGTGTACTGTGGGGTTCTCTAGAGATACCACCTCTGCTCCTGCTCCTCAGGTCCACAGCGCCTCCCGCACTCTCTGGGTCTCCTGCTCCTCAGGTCCACAGCCCCTCCCGCCCTCTCTGGGTCTCCTGCTCCTCAGGTCCACAGCCCCTCCCGCCCTCTCTGGGTCTCCTGCTCCTCAGGTCCACAGCCCCTCCCGCCCTCTCTGGGTCTCCTCCTCCTCAGGTCCATAGCCCCTCCCGCCCTCTCTGGGTCTCCTGCTCCTCAAGTCTACAGCCCCTCCTACCCTCTCTGGGTCGCTGCCCTCCTCCCTGGTGCTGCTGCTGCTCAGGAAGCCACTCCTCAGCATAGATAAAGGTAGAGAGGCCTCGCCTGTCCCCACCATTCTTCCTCTACTGTCCGTAGCACCACCCGCCCAAGGCTTTACATTTGGACCAGCATTCATGGAAGTGTGGGGTCCAATTGACCCAGGACAATTCCCGGGTTCTGAAGAGATGCTTTCAAGAAGCCAAGACCTTTCAAGGCATTTTCCCTGTGGGTCAGCTCAAGTTCTACTAGTTTCTCTTGTTCACTTGTCCAAAGCTATCTGAGAAAGGATACCTGCTCAAACCTCTAACAGGCCAGTCTTTACCCACCTCTCTGGAATGGCACTTAAAACTCATGAGGGTGGCTTTGCCCATGAACCATCTCCTCTCAGAAAAGTACATGTCGATATCTTTGGCATCCCTGGTACCAAGAATGTTCCCGGAAGGGATGTAATGCTCTCCAATTCCAGCGGCAGAGCCCAGGGTTGCACAGACAATCCGTGAAACAGGTGGAGCCACTGCAGGTTTCTCACCAGGGAAGGGGCATGATCCAACTGGTATCAAACAGAAGAATTTCCCAGTTGCAGTGTGTGTCACAGGCTATCAGGAAGGCGTTTCAGAATGAAGTGATTTAGGAGACTGTAACCATGGAGCAGAACTAGAATGAGCACCAGGGGGTCCATCTGGAATTCGGTATGCTCACTGGAGCTACAGGTGTTGGTATTGAGAGTCAAGTCACGAAGACCCCCCCAGCTCACTGTTGGGGGCAGGAACCACTCACCTATGCATGAAGATTCATCCTGCACAGACACTGACTGCTGACCCAACCCCGCTGCAGCCTCCCTGCCACCTGAGGGCCACTGGCCCAGTCCAGACAAAGGCCTTGGGCCCCACTCTTGTCTGCTGTACCTGCAAAAGTTCCTCATCCCAGTGATACTTGTTGTCTTGTGCTCATCCCTTCCTAGCATTGCTAAAGGGGGCTGTTTCATGAGCCTAATACATCTCTTGACCAATGTGAGAACACAGGCACCATTTCTGGCTTATCTGGACCTGAACACTCCACTCGCCTGTTAGAGATAATGACACGGCCAAATAATAAGTGAGGTTAGTAAGCTTTACTTCTTCTGTCATGCCTGGACAGCAGCTCTGCCCAACATTTTTCTTCTCTATTTTTTCTTTTCTTTTTTCTTATTTAAAAAAATCCTCATATCTAGGGGACACAACCATAGCATTTGATCAGTGTAAAAAACTTTGAAATTATCTGATTTTGTTTTTGAACGTCTGTTTTGAATGTGGCCTTTGGGAGCCAAGGACACACATCACACAGGGACCTTCCATGAGAGGAGCCACATCTGTTTGATTCATTTTGGCCTTTTGTTTGTAAGAATCTAAATAACATTCTAAGAAAATAAGTTTTTCAAAAGTAATGATTTCTTATTTGTCAACTAAGGGACATAACTAGCATTTTCTTGTGGGCAGAAATGCATATGAACAAGAAGCACTAACTTAATGATACCCTGGAAATCACAGAGCTTGAGGCTTGGTTACCATGGAGATACTACCCGCCTCTCGCCTGCGGCACATTTGTGACAATGAAGATGAACTGTTGCTTTTGTACTTTGGTCCTTGGGTAGACTCTATCACAGAGAGCCAATGCTCTTGAATTTACACAGAAAATCCATATGAGGATAAAGCATTCCCTTGCTGGGCATTATCCTCAGAGATTTTGGTTTACTTAGTTTCTGGGCCCAGAACACTGAAATATTTTCTAAAGCTTTCCAGGTGACAATAAAGTCCATTCAGGGTTATAACTTTCTGACTTAATGTGAGATAGGTACTTAATGGCAAGCAATTGTTCCAAAGCCTTTTCTTTTAAATCAGTCCCCAAACTAATTTTTAAAATAAGGCAGGGAAATTCAGATTTGGGGAAGATGGAGTAGACATACTTTTTTTCTATTTCTCCAGCTGAGTACAACTGAAAACTCCAGACAGTGTACATCAACAAACATGGAAAGACTTTGAAGAAAGCACAGCTAGTGAGCATTAGCACCAAGGGAAGACACAGTGATGAGTTCCCTGGGTTGTTTTTTTGTTTTCTTGTCTCATAAATTCAAGACTGGGACATAGAGAAGCCAGCATTCAAGAAACAAAAATAGGCATAGAAACAAAAAGCCCCAGATAAAGCCTGCTCTCTCCAACCAAAGGACCAGGAAAGGGGTAGCTTAGCAGGACTGAAAACTCTTAGATGATAATTATTCTACTATGAACACCACAGAAAATACTGCAGCCCTACACCCACCTTCTCCAGCAAAGGCCTAGACTTCCACCCTTGCTGGGCTATAATGATGTGCCCCACACCAGAGCAGGGAATATCACAGAAGGTTGAGTGGAGGTTTTCATCTCTGCCAAACAGTAAGGGATTCCCCTATAGTGGAAGTATAGGCCATGGGAGAACCAGAACTTCCACTATTACCTGATGGTACCAAGATGGCTCCTCCTCCTCACTAACATGGTGTTAAAGAAGGCTGCCTGGGAAGTCAAAATATTCACTATCAATCCATGGTGATGGGGCCGTGCACCTCTACAGTCAGTGGAAGCTGTATGTGAAGTGATAATGAGGCACCTTTTCTACTTCCCGCCCAGCAGAGACTTGGCAGGAAGACTGGACTCCTAGTCTTATCCCCTACATGCCTCTCTTTCCTCACCATTTATCATGGCAACAGAAGCCAAGTGGAAAACCTGTATTTCCAGCCCCACCAGGCAGCATTGAGAAGGTACTGCTATCCCCATTGAAGTGGTATCAGAGAAGATCTACTAAAACACACTTTAAATAAGAACCAGAGTCTTACAACATAATACCCAAAATATTCATAGTTCATTGAAAGTTATCTCATGAAAAGAACCAGGAAGAAGTAAACATAAACAGGAAAAAAAAAAATCAGACACAAACATTGGGATAACATAGCTGTTAGCGCTATCTGATGAGGACTGTAAAACAGCCAACATGAAAATGTTTCAAAAAGCAATGAAAAATATGCTTGAAACCAATGATAATATTAAAAGCCTCAGGAAAAAAATAGAAGATATAAAGAAAAACATAGAAAAATTTTAGACATAAAATTCAATATGACAAAGTTTTTTTTTTTTAATTGGATGGGATTGATGGCAGAATGGAGAGAACAGAGGAAAGAGTTAGTGTGCTTGAGCATACAGCAATAGAAAATACCCAGTTTGAGTGAAAGAGAAAAAATAGACTGGAAAAAAACTAGCAGAGCCTCAGGAACATGTGAGACTACAACTAAATCTCTAACACTCATGTCACTGGAGCTTCAGAAACAGAGGAGAAGGGGGAGTGGAGGTGAAAAGTATTTTTTTTTTTAAAGGCTATATTTTCCCAATTTTGGCAAAAGAAAAACATCCATAGACTTAGGAAGCTAAGTGAATCCCAAAAATAATAAATAAATGTAAAAATCCACACCAGGACACATTATAATCAAACTCCTGAAAACTAAAGAAAATCTTAAAAGCAAAATCATACAATGATTCATTTTTCACTAAATGAAAGCAGCCTTTCAATCAAAAAACATGGATGCCACAAGAAAGCAGTACTTTGTTCAAGTGTTGAAATCAAATGATTGTCAATTCAGGATTTAATACCCAGCAAAACATACTGTACCTCAGGAATTAAGATGAAGTCAAGATATTTTTAGATGAAGGAATGTGTCACCAGCATAGTTTTTCAAAAATAATGACTAAAATAATTTATCTAAGGAGAAAGGAAATTGTAAAAGAATAAGTCACAGAAAATTTGGAGAGAAGGAATAATACAGTAAAAATAAAAGATGAGAAATGTAAAATGTTCAGGTATTACACAAGAAGGAAGAAAAAAATGGAAAAATAAAAGACAGAATAAACAGAAAAATAAAATGTTAGACTTAAACTGTAACACAATCATTATATAAAACATTAATAATTTTATTAAATTGTATTACATATAAATGGTCTAACTACATTAATTCAGAGACAAAGTTTAGAAGCATCGATTAAAAATATGACATAACTATATGCTATCTATAAGATATTACCTCTAATATAAGAATACATGTAGGTCAAAAGTAAAAAAAAAAAAATGGAAAAAGATATGCCATGCAAACAAAAATGAAAAGAAACTGTGAGTGGATAAATTAATATAATAAAGTAGACCTCAGAGCAAAGAAAATTATAAGGACAGAGGAATATTATATAATGATAAAAGAATCAATTCATCAAGAAGACATAGCAATTCTAAATGTGTATGCACCAGCAACAGAGTTGAAAAATGTATAAAGCAAACACCAGTAGAATTAGAAGTAGAAAAATACAAATGCACAATCATTGTTGAAGACTTCAACACTCTTTTCTCAACAATTGATAGAGCAACTAGACCAAAAATCAGCAATTATACAGAAGAATTTAACATCATTCATCAAACGGATCTAATCAACATTTATAGGACATTCTACCCCAAAACAGTAGAATACACCTTATTTTCAAATGCCCATGAAACATACACTAAGAAACCATAATATAGGTCATAATACAAGCCTTAATAAATTCAAAAGAGATAAAATCCTACAGAGGGTGTTCTGTAACCACAACAGAATCAAACTAGAAATTAACAACAGAAAGAAAGAAAAATCTCCAAACATTGGGAAACTAAAGAACACTTTTGTTTTTGTTTTTGAAACAAAGAGTAGCTCTGTCTCCCAGATTGGAGTATAGTGGCAGGATCACAGCTCACTGCAGCCTCAAACTCCCTAGCTCAAGAGATCCTCCCACCTCAGCCTCCTGAGCAGCTGAGACTAGAGGTGCATGCCACTATGCCCAGCTAATTTTCTTTTATTTTTAATTTTGTGTTTTGAGGTGGAGTTTCACTCTTGTTGTCCAGAGTGCAATGGTGCAATCTTGGCTCACCACAACCTCTGCCTCCCAGGTTCAAGAGATTCTCCTGCCTCAGCCTCCCAAGTAGCTGGGATTACAGGCATGCGCCACCATGCCCAGCTAATTTTGTATTTTTAGTAGAGATGAGGTTTCTCTGTGTTGGTCAGCCTGGTCTCCAACTCCCAACCTCTGGTGATCTGCCCACCTCGGCCTCCCAGAGTGCTGGGATTACAGGCGAAAGTCACTGCACCCAGCCTCTTTTTTATTATTTTTTTTATAGAGACAGGGTTTTGCTATGCTGCCAGGCTAGTCTTGAACTCTCCTGGGTTCAAACATTCCTTCCACCTCAGCCTCCAAAAGTGTTGAGATTACAGGCATGAGTTACCGAAGCCTGGCCAGAACATATTGCTATATAATTTACAGATGATAAAGAAAGATGCAAAAGAAATTTAAAAACACATTTAACTGAAGGAAAGTAAAAATATAACATATTCGAACTAGTGGGAAACAGCTAAGGCAGTGCTGAGAGGAAAATTTATACTACTAAATCTTATACCAGAAAAGAATAAAAGTCTCTTCAGTTATCTAATTTCCCACTTCAAGAAACAGGAAAAAGAATAAAATAAACCTAAAACAAGCATAAGAAAGAAACAATAAAGATAAAAGAAATCAATGCAATCTCAGAGAAGCAATAAATGAATTCAGTGAAACAAAAAAACTTATTTTTAACAGATTAATACAATTGATAACCCTCTAGCAAGGCTGACAATGAAACATATAGAGAAGACACAAATTAACAATATCAGGAATGAAACAGCAGAAATCATTGTAGACCCTGAAGACACTTGGAGGATAACAAAAGAATGCTATGAACAACTCTACCTACATAAATTTAACAACTTAGAAGAAATGTTCTAATTCTTTAAAAAAAAAAAAAAAAACTACTATAACTCAAGGTATAGGAAATAATTTGAATTGCCCTATAACTAGTATGAAATCTAAATTCATAATTTTAAATTTCTTCTCTCAAAAAGAAAGGTCCAGATTCTAATAGTTTCACTAGAGAATTTTACTGAATATTTAAGAATGAACCCACATCCTACACAATCTCTTCCAGAAAATAGAAGAGAGAACACTACCCAACCCATCACTATGAAGCCAGAAATACCTTTATACTAAACCAAAGACAGTACCATAAAGGAATAGTACACACCAATCCCCCTCATGGATATAGAGGCAAAAAAATAGCTGAAAGAATGTAGCAACATACAAAGGGAATTACATACCATAAATAAGTGGGATTTATTCCAGGTATTCAAGAGAGGTTTATTAGTCAAAAATCGATCATGAAGCAGAATGCCTAGAGGCGCATCAGAGCCCAGAGGAGTTAATGATTTCACCAGAAGCCCTGAAATTTTAGGACAAACCCAGATGGTCCAAGCATCTAATCACTAACAAATTTTCAACTTGTAAAATGAAGGGGTTAAACTGGGTTATCATTAGGTTCCCCGCCAACATGCATTTTGGGTTATCTGTGTGATTGTCATTAGAGACTTCACAAATATGCATCTTCTCCACCCTCTTCCCAGCAGATGACAGGGCTGAACCTTTTCTCCCCTTTTAAAAGTGGATGTGGCCTGTAACTTGCTGTGGCCATTGATATGTGAATGGACAAGGAATATTTTACTGTAGATTACAAGCTTTCAGAACCAATTCATGACTTGCCCCATTTCCTTTTACACACTGTGGCAACTGTGAAAACATGCACTGAGTTGAAGCTTTCGTCAGCGTGAACCTTGAATAACTATGAATGGCAGAGGATCCCTGCCATCCCATCTTGGAAAACTAGTATGAGTTAGAAATTAACTTAGTTATCTTTAGCCACTGATGTTTTTAGGATTATTTGTTACTTTAGTAAAACAGTTCATTCTGACTGATACCTTATAATCCACCTTCTGAAACTTAAAATATTTAGTGCTGACTGAGAGGGATTTGGGATAATATATGATGATAATTATGATTTTGAGAGGGTATTTTATTTATTAAAAACTTAAATAGGTTTTTAATGTGTGGCAACTATAAAAATGTATTTATGACTTCACTTGGTGACTGAGATTTATAGATTTCAGTGTGTTCCTAAATTTTCTGACTCTGAGGCTGAGAACTGACAATATTACCTTCTTTTGGAAATATGTCTCTAAAATGACAGCAGACAAAGCTGTAGTGAGAGCTAATTTTGCAACTCAGTGGTCAGTGAATTAGACTTCAAGGAGAGACTTCAAGGAGGAGAAGGTTCACAGAAATATAATAAAGTCAATTTTCCCCTTTGGGATTATCTTATTAGGTTTAGCATTCTATACTTGAGATTTGTTATAGCCAATGCTTATGGCAATGAATGAGTTAGATTATATTCAATGGGATAATATGCAAAAAAAATTACATGAAGAATTAAAATATCAAGATTATTTAGCACAGCATTTCGCTAATGGAAATACATGACTAATAAAAATAATTATCACATAACAGAGAGATCTATCTAAGGCTCTTTAAGCCCAGAGATACAACATATCCACCAAGAGATGGAAATAATCTAAGAGAAAAAAAAGAGACACTATTTCTAAACAGTTACTAAAAGTTTCTGAAATTGTAGGAATCTAACTGGGAAGAAACTTGAACTTTTTGTAAATGGAGAATCAAAGCCTCCCTAAGCATATCTCCTGGCTACTGTCATCCTGGCTTGACTTGAATCAAAATCACAAGTGTTCTGTGTCTAGGCAAGTCTTTGATCAAAGCTCTACCTAGTGTTCTTGTCATTTCTGGTATGATTTCTTATATTTTTGCCTCTGGTTCATGCGTCATAAAGCAGGACATTGAAACGCTAATAAGTCTTTGGCTGAACTTCAGAATCACAGCAGTGACAGCAGCAAACATACCCTGCCTTTGTTCTCTTTCTTGTGCTGAAGATACTAAAATATTCTTATCTGCCAGAGCCAAATCAGAATTCTAACTTGCTTGATAGCTGGAACTGCATCTTTCTTTTTTATTATTCTTAACAGTGTGTACTTGTATTGAAGAATTACATGATAAAATAGATGGAAAAACACTCTTTGGTATTCTGAGAAAGATTTAGGAGTGAAAGCAATAGTCACTGAGGATGTAAAGTTTGAAGTAATAGTGGACAAGATAGGAAACATGAACACGATTAGGAGATATTGGTAAGATCTTGAAGGTTGAAGTGCAAATACAGTTTCTTGCGCAAGGACAGCTGGATGTAGAGTCTCAATCCTTTAGTGGAAGGCTGAGATAACCACTTTCGGGTTGTTGTTCAATCATTAATATCTTGGCGAAAACCCAAATGGAATGTCTGCAGAAAAGTCTGGTGAAGGCTATTTCCAACATTTGTTACAGATGTCCAGACATGTCTTGATTTTGGTATGTAGTTCTTCTGTCCATACAAGCCACGTGTTGAAAACATGTTGGGTCTTGATGCTCATCCAGACCCTCTATGTGCTAGGATTTAGGATAGAAAAATCAGCAAGGCATGGCTCTTACTTATAGCTTACTACTAAGAAACAAAACAGTTTACCATTAAAAGCAAATTACTTATAGTTTGCCATTAAAAGCAAATTCCTTCTCTCTTTTGATAGCTTAGCAGAGTTCAGCATGCAAGAGATTTCTCAACAAAAGAACAGGCTATCAGACACTGTTCACCCTTCCTGAAAAAGCCACTTCTCAAACTAGGCATTGTCTACTAGTAATAGTCAAACAAGTGTTCCCTGTTTTCAACCCTATAAATTTGAAGAGTATCAAAGGGATGGAGGTGTTGTATACTGGCAGGCTGGCCCACCACAGGCTATGAAGACTAAGATGTGGGATGGTGAGAGCCCATGGATGTGCTGTATTCGTTTTCAGCTCCTACGGTCTTCCCCAGTAAATCCCGTGTTCTAGCATTACTATGTGCTAGTGGTGTCTGACAGTAATCCCTATGTAAACTCAGGAGGGACACAGAGAAGTAAACAACCAACGCAGGGGGTGTTAAGGTAAAGAAAAAGCAATATTCTCCTTTTATTGCACAATGAGAACAAAACACTGATTTCATCTGCAATCTATGAGATGATTTCATGGAAGTTATGGTCATTAGGCTGAGCCCTGAAGGACAAGTAGAACTGGATAGAGGCAGAGAGAAGACATTGGGGTTGACAACAGGGGTGTGAGAAGGGTGCTGTGTGCTTGGTTGGTACTACGGTCTGAATGTGTCCCCCTAATATAACCTATGTTAAAACTTAATCTCCAATGTCATAATATTAACAGATGGGATCTTTAGGAGGTGATTAAGTCATGAGGGTGGAGCCTAAGTGAATGGGATTAGTGACCTCATAAAAGAGGTACAAAGGAACTATTTATCCCTTCTATCTCTTTTGCCATGTGAGAAGACCTAGAGAGCACCATCTGTGAGGAATGGGTCTTCACCAGACATCAAATCTGCCAGTGCTTTTATCTTGGACTTCCCAACCCCTCTGGAACAGTTAAAAATAAATTTCTATCTTTTGTAAATTACCCAGTCTAGGGCATTTTATTATAGCTGCACAAACAGACTAATACAGGTAGTGAGAAACCCGGTGGAGCTGGGATGTACATGTTTTTAGTAGACTGGCTCTTTGCAGAGAGCAAAGGGCACAGGAAATAAAACCTGCATTGGTTTTTCCCACAGTCCTCCTGGGAACACTCGTGTCAACAGCACAGTTATCAATAGGGAATCCAGAACAGCTGAAATGCATCTGAGATCTCTTGGAATATTTTTTCACTTCATAATGGTTTTCCACCTCTCCTTTAAAGCATTGCTTCCTTTAAAGGGGGCAGCCTTGAGCTTCTAAATATTGCAAGCACTCTGTTAAACATATATTTACCTCAATGGACACACTTTAACCATTTTCATAATTTTGTTTAGTAATCAATGATATTAGATCCCACTTCTCTTATAACCATTGGCTTTGTAAAGCTTAGGGTTTGAATTTGTTGATAAAGTATGTCTACAGTCATTAGCATCAAGGGAGAAAGATTAGTTTCCTTTAGAATTTCTAAGAAAACACCTGTGTTCAGACACTACATAAAATACATCATTTCTCTAGGACATTGCATACTACAAAATTGTAAAGTAAGTCTTATTGATGTCACTGTTAGCAGTATAAATACAAGAAAAAATGTGAAAAGTTATCCAATTACTTCATCATAGCTTTTTCTCAAAAATGCACATATGGTTAACATGTTAGAATTTTAAATTTCAAGAAGAATTCTAGAAGTCAGGTGTTGACGGCTGTAGGTCTGAAAATAAAAATCTTAAAGACTGAGGTCAGGTCAATAATATAAATTTTATAGGAGAACACAATTTGAAATATTTTAATTTCTGCAGATAGAGCATGACTTGGTTAGAAAAAGTAGGGGCAGGCTTATCACATTAAATTAAAAATTGGTGTAATGTTCTTTGCCACACTCATTTCAACTGCTTTAATTTTTTAAATACACAGCTGACTTTGACCTTCCCAAATATCCATTCTCAGAAGTTGGGGTAACTAGTTTTTCCAAATGGGCACTGGTAGGGCAAGGGGTAAGCATTATAATTTTTACCACAAATTTCTGTAAACAATTTTCAACCTAGAATTCTACATACAGCTTTAACATGACGATGAAACAAAGACATTTTAGGGCTGGGTGCGGTGGCTTACAGCTGTCATCACAGCACTTTGGGAGGCCAAGGCAGGTGGATCACGAGGTCAGAAGATCAAGATCATCCTGGCTAACACGGATGAAACCCCGTCTCTACTAAAAATACAAAAATTAGTCAGGCGTGGTGGCGGGCACCTGTAGTCCCAGCTACTCGGGAGTCTGAGGCAGGAGAATGACGTGAGCCCGGGAGGCGGAGCTTGCAGTGAGCCGAGATCACGCCACTGCACTCCAGCCTGGGCGACAGAGCAAGACTCCGTCTCGAAAAAATTAAAAAAAAATAAAATTATATACAGCGAAAGCAAAAAAAGCAACGCATTGCCAACAACCTGTATCAAAGAAGTTGAAGAAATTTCTTCAGTCTGAAGGATAATAACACTTTATGGAAATTTCCATCTATATGAAGGAAGGTAGAATCATGGAAATAGTAGTTACATAAGTAAATGTATCAGAATTTGAAACATTTATTTTAAAGCTCAATAATCTATTCTTAAACTTTTTAAGTTTTAGAGGTTTCTTTGATTCATAGAAACCTTTTGGAATCCGCAGAGGTTCACAAAGAGCTTTTGTTTATATAAGTTATAGCTGCTAGTACATTTAACATATTAGGAATGAAAACAGAGAAATATATATTAAGGATAACAAGAATTTCATATATGTTTTAAAAATCTTTGAACATAAATATAACTGTCTTTTTAAAAAAATACTAGCAAAAAGAGTGACACTGTATATCTTTGCAAATTTCTTTAATGTCTGACTTACAGGAGGACAGTTAGAGTCTCCTGTTTTTGCATTCAATCTGTTATAATACCATATGTTATGTAGCCTCTGAAAAATGCAAATATATGGTCTGATAGCTTGAAAGTAAAAATGTAAATAAGGTATTCTGAAATAGTTTCAACCTCATAAACAACGGAAAAGAGTTTTAGGGGTTTTAGGGATTTCAAGTATCATAATATTAAAAAAAAAATTTAGATAAAAATAAAGAAACAACAACAATAATAATATACTTTGGAGTTTAAAGCATATGTAGAAGGACAAAAAGCACATAGAATGGGAAGGAAGAAATTGAAGTACAATTTTGCAAGGTCATTACACTCTGCCAAAGCATTATAATACAATTTAAAAGTTAACCACCATAAGTCAAAAGTATATATTAAAACTCTAAGACAGTCATACTAAAAAGAGTAAAAAATGAAGAGAGTTATAGCTAATAAACCAAGAGGGAAGATAAAAATGGAATAACCAAAAGTTAATTACTTGATCCCCAAAAAGGTTAAAAAAAAAAAAAGTGAAAAAATAACAATAAACAGGGTACACAGAAAATAAATGGCAAGAAGAAAGGTTAAACCCCAAAACAGTAGAAATTGCGTTAAATAAAAATTATGTTAAAAGTCCAGTTTAAAATATACACAGTACATCAGAATTTTTGTAAAAAGCAAGGTATTAAAACAATATTCTGAGTATAAGAGATAAGTGTTATACAAAAACATGGCAAAAGTATACCAAAAAAAGATGTATATACCATTGTAAATACTAACTATAACAAATTCCAAAAGATATACTGAAATTAAATAACATTTTCAAGACAACTCTAAAAGATATTTAAGTAATGATAAAAGTTAATAAATCAAGAAGATTAAATGCTATATATTTGTATATGTATATCTATTGCAGAGCTTTCATACATGAAGAATAAACTATGTCAAATAAAAGTAAAAAGATACAAGTCTACAACAGTAGTGGTAGATTTTAACAGTTTATCTCCTGTCAGATTGAAAACATTTGAATAATCCAGTAACACTATCAACTAAAGTGACCTAATTTACTTTTATGAAACACTTTTACCCCAAAAGAACAGAATATGCATTTAAGGGCAAGAGTGACTATAACATCGTTTTCAATAAATTTGAAAGATTGAAATTACATAGTATATGCTCTGTGACCAAACAACACCTAAATTAGGATTCACCAAAACTATCTGAAAATTTTCCCAAATATCTGCTAATTGAACAACAGAATTCCAAATTTCACATGAGTCAAAAAATAAATCACAAGGAACATTAGAAATGTTTTAATAAATTAAAAATAAATTAATACATATTAACCATATGCAATGCAGCTGGAGCAGAATTTAGAAGAAAATAATATCTTTATCTCCTAATATGAATAAAAATAAAAGATTTAAATCACTGACCGAAGTTTATATCCTAAGAATCTAAAAGAAGAACAAGTAAAATGTGACATAAGTAGAAGGAAGAAAATTATAAATATGAGAGCAGAAAAAAATAGAAAACAAGCAATAAAGAACAATAAATAAGTCCTGATTGGCATGTAGGCAGCTTGCAGGTCATTACCCCATTCCAACAAGCAAAAACCTAAACAAATGGAAAAATCACCAACTCTTCTTAGATCTGTCTTAGAAGTGAGGTAACAGGGCAAGTGCTGCCCCTAATATTGTAGAGGCAGAAAGATGAATACAGAGAATCAAAACTTTCCAGATCAGAAGCTCATTAGCAGAAATCTCTACAGGAGCTGGTACTGGCTTAGAAATACCCAAACTATAATTAACAAATTGATGGAGATTTAGAATGGGCAAGGCTGAGACGTGGAAACAGTCATAGGGGCCTCCCACATTTTTATGAGTTTTATCTCCAAGACCTCTGCCATGGTTCTCACCATGAAAATCAGAGAAAAATCCCCTCCTGCTTCACGCAGGGCAAAAAGCAAAGGAACCATTGTGCCATGATGCAGGGCATTCTTTTCCATTTAACAAGGCCAGCCTTCAAAAGAAACTATTGTAGGCACAGCCTCATCTATTGTAGTTTTATCAGAGACTGACTGGCCTGGGGAAAGGTAAATACCAAACTCTACCTCCTTGTAGCCATCCTGTACCCTCTAAGGAAGAAAAAAAAAAAACCAAAAAACTCTGAACAGCACTGTTGAAGTTCATAGCCGAGGGGCATAGGCTCACTAAAAGACTGGGAACTAATGATGAAACTGTAAAAAGATTTCCCCATATTTTACCGTTATATTATTCAAAACCTATTTGCCACAGTTCCATTTACACAGTCTATTATGTCTGCTTTTACATGAAACACTACAAGGCATACTGAAAGAGAGGGGGAAAAAACACTGTTTGAAGAGGCAGAACAAGCATCAGAACCAGAACCAGAACCAGATATAAAATGAATAGTGGAATTGTCAGATGATGAATTTAAAGCAACTGTGATTAATATTCTGAGGTCTTCTAATGGGTAAAGCAGACAGCAAAACAGAAGGGCAATGTAAGCAAGGATATGAAAATACTAAGAAAGAACCATAAAGAAAGGCTAGAGATGAGAAACACTATAACAGAAATAAAGAATACCTTTCATGTGCCCACTGGTAGACTGGATACAGCTAAGAAAATCATCTCTTAGCTTTATGATATGATAATAAAGCCTACAAAACTGAAAATCAAAGAGAAAAAAAAAAAGACTGAATAAAATGGGCCAAAATAAAATTCCAGAAAGAAAAGAAAGAAAGGAATGGAAGAAATAGTTGATACATTAATGCCTAAGAATTTCCTCCAAATTAATGTCTGAGACCAAGCCACAATCCAGGAAGCTCAAAAAACACCAAGCACGATAAATAAATAAAAAAAACTGTACATCTAAGTACATCATATTCAAACTGAAAACATTAGTGTCTTAGTCTGTTCTCACGTTGCTAATAAAGACATACCTGAGACTGGATAATTTATAAAGGAAAGAGGTTTAACTGACTCACAGTTCAGCATGACTTGGGAGGCATCAGGAAACATAATCACAGCAAAAGGGGAAGCAAACACATCCTTTTTCACATGGCAGCAGGAAGGAGAAGTGCCGAGCAAAAGGGGGAAGGCCCCTTAAAAAACCATCAGATCTTGTGAGAACTCATCATCAGGAGAACAGCATGAGGGTAACTGTCCCCATAATTCAATTACCTCCCACTGGGCCCCTCCCATGACACGTGGAAATTATGGGAACTACAATTCAAAATGAGATTTGGGTGGGGACACAGCCAAATCATATCAATTAGATAGAGAAAATTGAAAGACACTAGAAGGAAAAAAATCACCTTATATATAGAGAAGCAAAAGTAAAAATTGCATTTGATTTCTCAGAAACCATGCAAACAGTATGACGGTGTAGTAAAATATTTAAAATGTTGAAAAAAAACTCATCAAGCTACAATTTTGTGCCTTGAGCAATTATCCTTCAAAAACAAAGGAGTCAAAATTTTTATCTTTTTATATCATGTATTCCTTAACAACATATCATAGCTTTATTTTTTAATGTTTTGACTTTTAGCCTCCATACTAAAGGCATGAATGATTTACACACGACCACTACAGTACAAAAGTATTCTAAACTTAACTATATATTTAACTCTACCAGTGAGTTTCATATTTTGTTATGTTCTTAAGATATCCTTTTGTTTTCACTTGAACAACTCTCTTAAACTTTTTAGGTAAAGCAGGTCTAATGGTGATGAATTCCCTCAGCTTTTGCTTTTTAGGGAAAGACAGTGTTGCTCCCTCATTTCTGAATAAAAACTTGGCTGAGTATAGCATTCTTGGCTATCAGGTTTTTTTTGTGTTTCCTTTCAGCACTTTGAATATATCCTTAAATTCTCCTCTGGCCTGCAAGGTTTGCTGAGAAATCCACTGATAATCTCATAGGAATTCACTTATATGTGACATGTTTTTGTTTCTTCTTGCTGTTATTAAAACATTCTCTTTGCCTTTGACTTTTTACAACTTGATTATAATGTGATTAAATCTGTTTGGGAAACTTTGAGCTTTACGAATGTGAATTTTATATCTCTCTCAAGACTTGCCAAGTTTTTAACAATTGTTTTATTAGATAAGTTTTCTGTTTCTTTATCTGTCTCTTCTCCTAGAACTCCCATACTATAAATAAGTGTTCACTTAATGGTGTCCTGTAAGTCCATTAGGCTTTCTTCACTCTTTTTCATTTTTTTTTTTTATTTTACCCTATGACTGAATGATTTCAAAGGACCTGTTTTCAAGTTTACAGATTCTTCTGCTTGAGCTAGGCTACTGTCGAAGCTTTCTGTTGAATTTTTATTTACTTTTTTATATAATTAATTCTTTTTTGTTATTAATTCATTTCTTTAGCTTCAGGATTTCTGTTTTATGGTACCTATCTCTTTGTTAAATTTCTCATTAATATCATGAATTTTCTGATGTCATTGAATTGTACATCTGTATTCTCTTGTATCTCACTGACTTTCCTTAAGCATATTATTTTGAATTCCTTTTCAGACAATTTATAAGTTTCTGTTTCAGGGGGTTGGTTACTAAGAGAATTCTATTTCATTGGTGGTGTCATATTTTCTTTTTTAAAAAACGCATTTTTAAAAATATATACTTATTTATTTATTTACTTATTTTTGTAGAAATGGGGCCTTGCTATGTTGCCCAGCCTGATCTCAAACTCCTGGCATCAACTGATCTTCTTACCTTGGCCTCCCAAAGTGTTGAGATCACAGGCATGCACCACCATGCCCTAGTCAGTTTTCTTGACATTTCGTATTGTTTTCTCCCTCTCTGGTGATATCTACATACATGAACGATGGATCCCAAATAAATACACTAACAGTATGCCTCAAGGAACTAGAAAAAGAAGAATAAATAAACATAAGTTGGCAGAAAGGAGGAAATAATAAAGATCAGAACAGAAATAAATTAGTGAATAGAAAAAACAATAGGAATATTATTTTTTGAAAATATAAATAAAACTGATAAATCCTCAGCTAGACTAAGACAAAGAGAAAAAATACTCAGATAAATAAGATAGAAATGGAAACATTGCAACAGATGCCTCAAAAATAAAAAGGATTATAAGGGACTGTTATGAACAATTCTATGCCAACAAGATAAATAACATTGAGAAAATTAATAAAACCCTATAAAAATACCACTTACCAAAAAAATCAGGAAGAAATAGGAAGCCTGAAATGATAAATAATAAACAAAGAGACTAAAGAAATAATCAAAAACTTCCCTAGATCAGATGGCTTCATGCTAAATTCTACGAAATATTCAAAGAATAATTAATACCAATACTCCTACTTCCAAAAAATAGAGCTACAGGAAATACTTTCAAAAGCACTTTATAATGCCAACATCACTTGGATACCTAAGCCAAAAACATCCCAGGCAAAGAAAACTGTAGTCCAATATATCTGATGAACATTGACGCAAAATTTCTCAATGAAATGTTAGTAAACCAAACTCAACAACACATCAAAAGATTATACATCATGACCAAGTGGGATTTGTCTCTGGGATGAAAGGCTGATTTAACATATGGAAATCAATAAATATGATACATCACATTAACAAAATGAATAATAAAAACTACATGATCATCTCAATTGATGCAGAGAAAGCATTTGACAAAGTTCAACATCCTTTCTTGATAAAAACATTTTATTTCTATCTTCAAACTATCATACATAATTTTTATCAGTAATTTACTATAATTGCTGTTACAAATTTTCAAACAACCTTGTTCCCAAATTTTTGCAAACTTCTACTACAAATGTTCTTTCTATGTGAATTTTAATTTTTTGTTTAATTTTAAAATTATTATATATTTATCATGTTATTCTCTGTTTAAAATCTCCTCCAGACATAGGATACATCCCAAATGTTATATATAAGACACATGGCCTTTTATGACATGGCCTTATTTTATACATATTATTTTGTTTTTGTCCTTTTTTGCCCTGTCTTTCCTATGCAAGTCACAGAATGCTATTAGCCAGCTTCAAAACTTTTAAAAGTGTTGAAGTCATATAGACTATGTTATTTAATTTTTTTTTTTTTTTTTTTTTTTTTTTTGAGACGGAGTCTCGCGCTGTGTCACCCAGGCTGGAGTGCAGTGGCGCGATCTCGGCTCACTGCAAGCTCCGCCTCCCAGGTTCACGCCATTCTCCTGCCTCAGCCTCCGAGTAGCTGGGACTACAGGCGCCCGCCACCACGCCCGGCTAGTTTTTTGTATTTTTAGTAGAGACGGGGTTTCACCATGTTAGCCAGGATGGTCTCGATCTCCTGACCTCGTGATCCACCTGCCTCGGCCTCCCAAAGTGCTGGGATTACAGGCTTGAGCCACCGCGCCCGGCCTATGTTATTTAATATTAAATTAAATTAGAAATAAGACTGATATCTAAAAAAATCCCAAATATTTGGAAATATTTTGAAATTAACAATACAGTTTAAAATAATCTACGGATTAAGAAAGAACAAAGGACATTGGAATATTTTGGATGAAATGAAAATGAAAACATGTCAGCATTTGTTGGATACAGCTAAAGCAATGCTTGCAAGAATCTTTATAGTACTAGAGCTTACGTAAGAAATGGAGGCCAGACAAGGTAGCTCATGCCTATAATCCCAGGACTTTGGGAGGCCAAAGTGGGCAGATCACTTGAGGTCAGGGGTTCAAGACCAGCCTGACTAACATGGCAAAATCCCATCTCTACTAAAAATACAAAAATTAGCCGGGCATGGTGGTGTGCACCTGTAGTCCCAGCTACTCGGGAGGCTGAGGGTAGAATCTCTTGAACCTGGGAGGCAGAAGCTGTAGTGAGCCGAGATTGCGCCACTGCACTCCAGCCTGGGCAACAGAGTGAGACACTGTCTCAAAGAAAAGAAATGCAAAAGATATGAAATTAATTATCTACTACAAAAACCTAAAAGGAAAAAGTAAATTAACCAAAAATAATGTAGAAAGTAAAATAAAATCGAAATAAACATGATTAATCAATATAAAATAAACAAAAATCAAGGAAACCAAAGCTAATTCTTTGAAACAATTAATGAAATTAATAAGCCTTTAGTTAGAATGATTAAGAAAATAGGAGAAGACACAAATTACTAACATCAAGGATGAGAGACAGGACATCCTTACACATGCTACAAATATTAAAATAATAATAAGGGAATATTGTGTCAATGGAATTTTATGTCAATACATTCGACAATTTAGATGAAATGGAGAAATGTCTCAATACATTTCTGTATTAAGGTGACACAAGCAAAAATAGAAAATCTCAACAGTCTCTTTATTTCCTAAAGGATACAGATTTCTGCCCTGTCGGATCCACCACTCTCCTCCCACTTTCTCCAGTTAACCCTGCTGCCGCAGCTCAATTCACTAATCTCAGTTCTGAAAAAATAAAGAATCATGTTCCCCAATGTAGCTATAGCAAAAAGCTACCAACCTGTCGTCATCCTTCTGAAAGTCCACACAAGAAGTTCAGACTCTTTAAAATAAAATGAAGACCTTTAGTTATCAGATAGGAATTGAAAGTAGTGATGCTGTATTATTTCCTAGATAAGCTCCCAAATCACCAAAAAATAAATAAATAAGGAACACCTGGTGTTTGTTTCTCATTATTTCTTTCACCCACACATAGGAATGTGTGTGTGTGTGTGTGTATATATATAGGGATATATATACACACACACAGGGATATATACACACACATATATACATATATATACGTGTATATATACACACATACATATATATTTAATGTTTATCTACCAGCATCTTTGCATCTTTTTCTCTATTTTTCTTCCTTAATAGATCCTGATTTTATTGGACATAATGCTCCCCAGGCATCCTAAGTAATTTATCAGAAGCTGATTCCACTTTCTTTCCTTCCCTCCTTCCTAGGTCCGTTTGCTCAGTTGGTATGCTCCAGACACCAATATGCTTCGAAATTTTATTTAAATATTAACTCAATACAATTCCTAATTTCAGTTATGGCCCCCAGTCATCTGAACAAATCAGATTTAGTTCATCCGTGTGGTTTATAACTGGCTGCAGAGTGGAGATGATAGTTTAGGCCAACGGGATATAAAGAGATTCGCCACTGGCTGCAGATGAAATTTCTCCTCATTCTCCTAAGAGAGTGTCCAGGAACAGTCATCTTCATGCCCAGGTATGAATGAGGAATCCCCTGCATCTTAGCAGCCCCCATCCTCAGGGAAGCAGCCCTGGGAAGACCTAGATTGTAGACCAGAAAGCCTAGAGGGGAGGCAGAAAATCTGGGTCCTTCACTAGTCCACTGAGCAATGAGACCCATCAGCAAAGCCAGCAACACCTTGGGCCTCCAGGGCCTGAACCCTGGGCTTTCTTACTACTCAACACAATTAGGGGTGGCTTCACACAACTGAAAATACCACACATATTTCACAGAAGAGAGAATCAGGTTGTTTATAATTCAGTAACAATGTACGTTCATAAAGAGAAGCACCCACTGAACTAAGTCCAGGAAGTTTATGTAAATAGGAGACCTGCTCAAGAGACCAGTTCACCTTTTAATTATAGACAAATTTGTTATTTCTCCTTTCTGTGATTTAGCCTTTCCTTGGTTTTAACACTCAAAATGGTAAGAAAAACTACTTCATGGAACTCAATGAATATGTAAACGACTGGCAATACCCACACGAAGTCCATTATAATTAAATTTATCATGCTCCTAGCTAAGTCTGATTCATTATGAGGAAGTCAGTTTTCAGATGGTTTTAAATTAACACTAGAAGAAAATATTAGTCCCCGGTTCCTTCCTGTGCAGCACTATTAACAGTCAGCCAGTCGCAGTGATTTAAATAGCACTCCATTAGGAAGTTAAGCCAGAGGAATGCCCCTTCAGAAGTCAAAGAAAATGAAATAACTTGACACGTGCATAGCCCTCTTTTACACTGCATACCAGCTAAGTTCCTAGATGAATATGTTTACATTATAACATCACAGTATGTTGATTCCTGTGTGGTCA
Source organism: Theropithecus gelada (assembly GCF_003255815.1). Taxonomy (NCBI): domain Eukaryota; kingdom Metazoa; phylum Chordata; class Mammalia; order Primates; family Cercopithecidae; genus Theropithecus; species Theropithecus gelada. Next base: position 7,659,729 of record NC_037673.1, on the reverse strand, counting down.
GAGTTCCAAGGAACTTATTCTACAATCTTCCTTCCCAGAGTCACTGGTGAAAACTCATCTATGGAAGGGATGCTGGGTTATAAAGTTATTTCTGTGGGCCTGTTTGAAGAAATTAACTCAAGCATAGCAAACGAAATGCTCTCTCTTAGGACTTTATATCCTGAGCAAGTGACTTCAGATGATGGAACCAGACGGTGACTGTATTATTCCTAGAGGAAATGACGATGTTGTGCTGACCAAAATCTTCCCATGGCATGACCTTTGGTCTGCTCACCACTGTCCAGCCTACCTTGATGCCTGTTCAGTTCTCAAGCACGGACTTTCAGTTTTTCCTTCAAGCACATGAGAGGGTTCCAGTAAATCCCATTTTGTATTAAGATGGCCAGAATCAAATTCCTCTGTTAGTAACCAGAACGTGATTTCCACTGACATTCAGGCTTCTCCCTTTCCTCACATTCTCAGAAAATAATTATCATCTTGCTGGCATTCCAGTACTTTCTTCTGTACTGTAATAGGAGCAAAGAGGAAGTAAGAGAAGTTTTACTGGTGTGTCCAAGGAGCATTATGGCAAGTAAAGTTGATCCTGGTACATCCAACTGGGTAAGACAATTGTTTTGATCCCTGCCATTTCCACTATGCACCTGGTCTTGTGACATCTCACTTGAACAGTGCCCTAGGATGTTGTAGTGAGATTTGAACCCTATGGCTTTGAAGCCAGTCAGTCCTATTTTTAATTTCAACCTTTGTCCTTGATAGTTTTACATTCTTGACATCTCTAATTCCCATTTCTTAAAAATGTATATGTTACTGAGCTTGCTTATTGAAAAAATGAGAGATGCTGGAGGTAGCAATTGGGACATCTGTGTGCACCATAAATGGTACATATTATCATCATCACCAGAGTGCTCCTTCTTCTAATCTCTCCCACTCTGAGCTTGCTACACACTAATGCCAGAGGAACTAAAGTCATATTACTTTTCTGCAGAACAGTACAATGGCAGAAGCTCATATTTTGAAGCTGACAGGTCTGCTTTAAAATTTGGACCTGACAACTTCCAGCAGAGTGAAAATTCAAGCATCAATGGAGTTCAAAAGATTGTTTATTACCAATTAGCATACACTTAATATATTTCAGCTTCAACCACTTTTCTGCAAAAGGTATATAAACTTACCCTTCTCAAGAGTTGAAAGAGTGAAATTAGATGATATTCTTAACACCCAGCACCATGATTGACTCATAGTAAATGTGCAATTTCCATTCATTTTCTCCTTCTCTTCTTTTTCTTTTCTTTTTTCTCCTTCTAATTCTTAAAAAAATAAAATAAAATCCACTCAGTCCTCAAATTCCTGCTCAATTTGCATCTTAGTCAGTTCATGCTGCTATCACAAAGTGCCCAAGACTGTGTGGCTTATAAACAACAGAAATTTATTTCTCACAATTCTAGAGGCTAGAAGCCCAAGATCAGCATGCCAGCAGGGTCAGATTCTGATAAGAGCTCTCTTCTTGGCTGCCGACTGCTGATTTTTTATTGCTGTCTCACGTGGTGGAAAGAGTGAGCTGGCTCTCTGAGGTCTCTTTTATAGGGACACAAATACCATTCATGAGGGCTCCACTTTTTACATGGTTTGGATGTCTGTCCCCTGCAAATCTCATGTTGAAATGTGGTTCCCAATGTTGGACATGGGGCCTGGTGGGAGGTGAATAGATCATTGGGGTGGGTGTCTTATGAATGGTTTAGCACCATCCCCTTGGTGACAAGTGAGTTCTCACTCAGTTCACGTGAGATCTGGTTGTTTAAAAGTCCCCTTCACTCTCTCTTGCTCCCTCTGGCCTCCCCCGGGCCATGTGATACACCAGCTCCTCTTTTGCCTTCTACCATGACTGTAAGCTCTCTGAGGCCCCCACCTGAAGCAGATGCCAGCACCATGCTTCCTGTACAGCCTGCAGAACTATAAGCCAACTAAATCTCTTTTCTTTATAAATGACCCAGCCTCAGGTATTTCTTTATTGTGATGCAAGAACCGAGTAATACAACTTTCATGGCTTCATCACCTCACACAGGTTCCATCTTCTAAAATTATCACCGTGAGGGTTAGAATTTAACATATGAATTTGGGGGAGACACAAATGTTCAACCATAACTGCTTGGCTCCAGTTTAGCCTTCCACCTCACTTTGAAATTCCCTAGTAATGAGTCCGCCTGTCTCTCTGTAGCCATTTCTGTGCATCTTCCAATCTCTGTGCATTATGCCCCCCATCCTTGCCTCTGTCCTTGCTTCTCTCCCTCCCTAGAAGGCTTTGCCCCACCCTCAGCACCCAAGGATCTTGGCAGCCCAATTTGCAGCCTACGTCTTCACAAAGTCATCTCCCTGCTGCAGCCTCCATGAGGTCTGCCTTCACTGCCAAGCTCACTCTGTCTGTACGGCTCTTCCTCAAAGACTGTCTTGCCCTTACCTGCTGTCCCACAGTGAGGGCCAGCAATTCACTTTCAGGTGTCTGTTTTCTCACTGGCTGGACACTAGGCTTCTTGCAGGAGGGAAGGAGGCACAGTATCACACCCTCTCACACAGTGGCCACAGCAGCTTAGGGGCCCCTCTCTACCCACTGATGTTTTCACTCCTCATCTGTGCTCCAGTGGGAGACTGGATAAATTAATTCATCTTCTCTCTGATAGTTGGACAGAATGATCAATATTAAAGATGACATAAGGCCGGGCACGGTGGCTCAAGCCTGTAATCCCAGCACTTTGGGAGGCCAAGGCAGGCAGATCACAAGGTCAGGAGATCAAGACCATCCTGGATAACACGGTGAAACCCCATCTCTACTACAAATACAAAAAATTAGCTGAGTGTGGTGGCAGGTGCCTGTAGTCCCAGCCACTCAGGAGGCTAAGGCAGGAGAATGGCGTGGACCCGGGAGGTGGAGCTTGCAGTGAGCCAAGATGGTACTACTGCACTCCAGCGTGGGCGACAGAGCAAGCCTCTGTCTCAAAAAAAAATAAAATTAAATTAAAAAATTAAAAAATGGCATAATTGAAAAAGACAAACTTTATAAATTTAGATATGTAATTTATGAATAAAAAAATGAACTTCTCAGATGAATATTATTAATCCTCATTCTTTTTATTATTTTCAGAACATAAATTATTGTACAAATGAACCAAAGAAAATGAATATTTTGGGCATCTTCTGGCTTTTCTAAATTTCAACAGATTTTTGAGGAACAGGTAGTGTTCTAAGTTCCTAAGTGGTGATTTCTGAGATTTGGACATTTTTATGGACTATTCATCACCTCGTGATTAGAGAGGTTGCAAGAGTTGTTGCTAGAACACGGTGAATCTCAGCTCTGAAACTTGCCAGGCATGGGATCCTGGCAAGGTAGGATCTCATCCCACCAGCCGTCTGGGAAGGAACCAGTTAGCACAATCTGGGATGCAAGATGAAAGTGGTGTGAGGGTGCTTACCCTTCCAATTCCAAACTCCAGGCTTGGGGCCAAGACTCTTGTTTAGGTGAGGGAGACTGGAAAAGGGGGTTTCTCTTTAGGCCTGTTAAGGCCCTCAGGGTTTTATTCTCTAAAGCCACTTCTACGCACTTGATTAATCTGAACCAGCTGAGTGATGTCCAGCATCTGCAGTTCAGGCCAACTTGATGAGTAGTGGTTCACTGGAGAGGAAGGTTTTGATAAAATAATCTCTCAACAATAATCATCCGTAAGGACATTACCCCACATTGACACTATGCCAGTGTGGAAGAGCACTCTCATCAGAATGATGATAAATTATCAAGTTAACTTGCTACATCCTTTGGATGCTGACAAAAGATACACAACTCCTAGGTCAGAAACAAAGGACTTTATGACTCACAGTATTGGCAACAGCAGGATCACTACCACAGTCCCACTAGCACCTAAAGCCACAAATCCCACTGGGTGATGCAGAAGTCCAAGTGGAGCTGCATGGGCAATGGGGTGCACAATAGGAGAAAAACTTTGAGCTTATGAAACCTGCTACTTCTATGTAAGCTGAAACCAACCCCATCCTGTGTCACAGAAAGAACACTTTCAGCAAGGAAGTGTAGTAGTACATTCTTGGCTGCATATTTTCTTTCTTCAGTATTGCAAGTTGCATAAACAATCCTGAGAGGTGGTACAGGTGAAAGAATAGTCAAGACATTGAGATTTTGGACCACTCAGCAAGATATGTAGGAGTGAGAGAGGCTCATGGTGAGCTACCTCCCAACACTGTCCACCAGGAAAATGCTACCTCCCCCACCATATGCCAAAACTTACCCATGGCCAAATCATTTTGTGGCCAAAACAAGGACAAGACTTTATTGCAGAAATTCTTTTTTTATTGTTGGAGACAAAAGAAATGGTCATTTGATGAATTTAAAACTGCAGGAAATGAAAAGCAAAATGGCCCCATTTAAAGATATTCACTGCAACTTTTGTCCCAGTGTAACTAAATTTATTCCAAATTTTGCAAAAGAATTATTGGAAAATTTATTGTTTAGTTACAATTATTATTCATATAGCATGAATTTATTAGCAGACAAGTCTGAAAAAAAAAATATAATGACTTGTAAGAAACAAATTGAGAAGTCCTGGTTTAGTAAAATGTAATCACAGCCTGGACTGTCATGAGATACTGTGCCTCAAAACAGTTTATATATCAAAATTGACAAGCAATTGTTTTATCCACATATTGCTGTTATCAAATATTTATAATTGAATTATTGATGCCTTTCAGTTGCCTGTATTGAGGAACACATCTCATAACAAATGAAAAATTTAAAAACACAATTAGAAACTATGACATAAATGCTTTAACAGATTTTTTTAATACTGTAGTTTTATAGAGGTGATATTTATAGCTTAAAATAAATTCTGAATGTAATACAGTCAGATGTGTGACTTTGAAAATTGCATATGTAAATGTTAATTTAAAGTGTATGATATTAGTTATAGGAAGAGCACATACTGATATGTTAATAGCTACATAGCTGTGAAACAGTAAACATGAAATTCCTTCCCAGAGGTCTTGCAGAAATCTTGCTGACTCTGTCTGAGAGCACAGAACAGTACCCTTTTTATTTTAATAAAAAGGAGGCAGTAATACTATATGACACATGAGTACATAGAACATATCAGATATTGTTCTAAGGATTTTATAAATGTGGTAGATAGAATAATAGACCCCAAAGATACCTACATCCTACTCCCTGAAACCTGTCAATAGGTAATCATACATGACAAAAGAGACTTTGCAGATGTGATAAAGATAAGGATCTTAATGTAGATTATCCTGAATTATCAGGTAAGCCCAATGTAATTATACAGGTCCTTCCTTATAAGAAGAAGTCAGGTTGGACATCAGCAAGATGGGAAAATCAGACTTTCCAATGGTCTTTCCCCCACAGAAAAATCAATTTGAACAACTGTCCATGCACAAAAATACTTTCAAAGAGCTAATGAAACCAGGTGAGAGATTATAGTACCTAAGTGTAGCTGTGAATAACAAAAGACTCACTGATGAGGGTAGTAAGGACAGTTGTATATTACCTGCATCACCCTTCCCCAAGCCCCGGGCAGCACAGGCAGAAGAGAGTTATTAATGCCATCTTCGAAGGAGTGGGAAGTGAGCATTAGGCTTTGCCTCAACCTTAACACCAGGCCTGCCCCAGTAAAACCCAGCACTGGCCAGGTCCCCATGACCCAAGATGCCTGGCCTCAGACTGAGCCTTGAGGCTAGACCCAGTGTCAGGCCAGATCCTACAGCCCAGGCTCCTGGCCTTGCCAGTGGGCTCACTCTCTGGACCCACCCCTCTGCCAGGCTGGCATCCATGGAACCATCCTCCAGAAAGGACACTGCGGATACAGACTCCAGGCCTACCCAAAACTAGGTGAGCCCCTTTGGCCTCAGGATCCAGGCCTACCCCAGATCCAGAGCCAGGTCAGTTTATAGAGCTCCAGGCTTTGGTTGCACCCCAGTGCCAGATCAGTAGCCCTGAAACAGGCACTAGGCCTGCTTAATGGCAGGTGGGTCCTAGTAGACCCACACTCCAGCAGACTGAGGGTCCAGGCCCATCCCACTTGACCTCAGTACTGGGCTGATGCCCATGAACCCAGGCTCCAGGACCAACCTTGTGGACCCAGGTTCCAGGCCAGCCAGTACCCAAGCAAGCCCTCATGAATCTAGCCTCCAGACCAGCACCTACATACCCAGCCTTTAGAATAGACCCTATGAACTCAGGCTCCAGGCTGGTCCCCATACCTCAGTATCTAGGCCAGCCTCTGTGGGCTCAGGCTCAAGGTGTGTCTCAGTGGATACAGGTGCCAGGTCCATCCAAGTGCCCAGCTGGCTCCTGAAGACTCAAGCTCAAGGTCCATCTCAGTATTAGGTCAGTCCACCCCAGGCTTCAGGAAAGTTCCCACGTATACAGTCAAAATCCCTCCCTTCTCCTTGCCCTCCACCCCTGCCAGTGCATTCAGGCTCCAGGCACAACCCCACAGACCCAGGCACCAGGACCACCTACTTCTTGACCCAGGTATCAGGTACGAGGCCATATCTGAAGACTCAGCAGCAAGCCTACCCATAGAACGTAGTAGACAGCCTGCTTAGTATCCCTGGACAAGCTGACTGGTGAAAGGGGACTTTCCCTGAAAGAACAAGTCTACAAAGACAAAAAACAGTCCCTACTTCTTCAAATGTGCAGACAATCATACACAGCTACAATGACGGAGAATAATCAGGGAACCATGACACTACCAAAGGAACAACAACAAAAAGAGCCAGTAAATGAGCCTAAAGATAGGAAAATTTGTAAACTGCTTGACAAAGAATTCAAGATAATTTTTTTAAGAAAGCTCAGTGAACTTCAAGAAAATATAAAACTACTGAACAAAATCAGTGAAACAATAAACAAAACAAGAAATTTAACAGAGACATTAAATTATTTTTTAAAAATCAACAAATTCTGGGACTGAGAAATCATATTGTTAATGAAATAAAAAACACAATAGAGATTATCAAGAGCAAAATTAGTCAAGCAGAAGAAACCATCAGTGAACTCAAAGATAGGTTGGTTATTTGATGCTTTTTTTTTTTTTTTGAGACGGAGTCTTACTGTGTCGCCCAGGCTGGAGTGCAGTGGCCGGATCTCAGCTCACTGCAAGCTCCGCCTCCCGGGTTCACGCCATTCTCCTGCCTCAGCCTCCCGAGTAGCTGGGACTACAGGCGCCCACCACCACGCCCAGCTAATTTTTTTTTTGTATTTTTAGTAGAGACGGGGTTTCACCGTGTTAGCCAGGATGGTCTCAATCTCCCGACCTCGTGATCCGCCCGTCTCGGCCTCCCAAAGTGCTGGGATTACAGGCTTGAGCCACCGCGCCCGGCCCAGGTTGGTTATTTGAAAAGATACAGTTAGAGAAGAAAAGAGAATGGAGACAGCTTGCAGAATTTATGTGACAGCATAAATAGAAAATATTTGAATTATAGGCATTCAAAAAGACAAGAGAGAGACAAAGAGACAGAAATGTTATTTTTGACATAACAGTGGAAATACTCTCAAAATCTAAAAAAAAAAAAATCTATTAATATCTGGGTACAGGAAGGTCAAAAGTCTCCAACAAGATTCAATTCAAACAAGACAACACTGAGACATATTATAATCAAACTGTCAAAAATCAAATAGAAAAAGAACATTCTGAAAGCAGCAAGATAAAAGAAGCATATCACATGTAAAGTAGTTCTAGTAAAGCTAGGAGTCTTAGTAGAAAACTTATAGGCCAGGAAAAAGTGGACTAATATAATCAAAGTGCTAAAGGGGGTGGGTGGAAACCCTGCAAACTAAGAATTCTGTACCTGACTATGCTGTCATTCATAAATAAAGGAGAGATAAAGTGTCTTAGCTCAGTTTTTGTTGTTTATTACAAAATACCAGAAACTGGGTAATTTGTTTTTTAAAAAAATGAATTTATTATCTATATTTGTGGAGTCTAAGTTCATAGTTGGGGGGCACATTGGGTGATAGCCTTCTTGCTTATGGGGACTCAAGAGTCCCAAAGCAGCACAGGGTGTCACATGGTGAGGCAACTTAGTGTGCTAGTGTGCTACCTCAGTTCTCTCTCTCCTTATAAAGCCACCATTTCTCCTCCTGTGATAACCCAATAATACATTAACCCACTAATTTGGTCATCTATGAATAGATCAGTCCATTTAAGAAAACAGAGCCTTTATGATCCAATCACATCTAACGACACCACCTCTCAATACTGCCATGATGGGGATTAAGTTTCAACATGAGTTTGGAGAGTGGGCATTTAAGCCATATCATTCCACCCCTGGTCTCCAAAAGCTCATGTTTTCGTCATATGCAAATAGATTTATTCTTTACCCGTAGCCCGAAAGTCTTAACTTGTTACAGCACCAACTCAAAATTTCAAAGTTGGAAATCTCCTCTGTGAGTACGTGAAATCAAAAGAAGTTATCTACATTTCAGATACAACGGTATAACAAGCATAAACATTCCCATCCCAAAAGGGAGAAATAGGCAAGAAGTATGGGGTAACAGGCCCCAGGCAAGTCCAAAGCCCAAGAAGGCAGACATTGGGTCTTAAGACTCCAGAATAATCTCCTTTGATTTCATGTCTGGCATCCTCTGCACACTGGTGCAGGAGTTGGGACCCCAAGGTCTCAGGCCACTATGGCTTGAGTGCACCCAGCTCTCTCAGACTGGCATTGCATGCTGGTAGCTCTGCAGTTCAGTGGTCTTGGTGGCAGCCCTCCTTCTATGATTCCATTAGTCATTGAACTAGTAGGGACACTCAGTGGCATCTCCAATCTCACATATCCACTCAGCATTGCTTTAGTAGGGCCTCTCTTCAGTTTCTTCTCCCCAATGACAAGTCTCTGCCTGGATCTCAAGGCTTTTGGTAACATCCTCTGAAATCTGGGTGGAGGCTGCCAAGCTTCTACGGTGTTTTCTTTCTGACAGCCTGAAGAATTAGCACCAGGTGGATGCCACCAAAGTTTATGACTTGTACATTTCAGAGCTCCAGCACAAGCCAAACCTTGGACTGCTTGGGTGACAGCAGAGCACTGTGCCAACATGTGGGTAGTAGAGTTTTGAGGCAGCCCTGGGTAGTAAGCCTTAGCCTGCGCAGAGTACACCAGGGCTGCCCTCTGAAATCATTCTGCTTTCCCAGGCTTACGGAACTGTGATGGGACTGGCAACCTCAAAGATCTCTAAAAAGCCTCCAGGGTCTTTCTTCCATTGTCTTGAAGAATAGCACCTGGCTCCCTTCTATCCATGCTAATCTCCTAAGTAAATGACTACTGGGTTATACCCTTGATTTCCTCTGCCAAACATGCTTTTTCACTTTTTTACAAGGCCAGGCTGAGAGTTTTCCAAATCTTTCCATTCTGGTTCCCTTTTAGTTACAAATTCTGTTTTTAAATCATTCCTTTGCTCCAGAATCTCAGCAAAATTAGCCAAAATTAGTCATGCAGCTCCTTCTATATTTTGCTTAGAAATTTATTCTGCCAGACAGGAGAATCACTTGAACCCGGAGGCAGAGGTTGCAGTGAGCTGAGATCGTGCCACTGCACTCCAGCCTGGGTGACAGTGTGAGACTGTGTCTCAAAAAAAAAAAAAAAGAAAAAGAAAGAAAGAAATTTATTATCTCAGACACCCCAGTTCATTTCTCTCAGGTTCAGTCTTCCACAAAGGCCTTGGACATGGACACATCTTAGCCCAGTTCTTTCCTAATTTATAACGAAAATGTCCTTTACTTCAGTTTCTAATACTTCTTCCTCAGTTCCATCTGAAACATTGTCAGAATAGCTTTTACTGCCCATATTATTCTTATTACATCCACTTACTCAGTTTCTAAAGAGTTCCGAACTTTCCCTGGTCTTCTTGACTTCTGAGTCCTCACCAGAATCTAGGCTTTTCTAGCCTGCTCCTCTTAAGTCTTTCAGTCTCTGCCCATTACCCAATTTTAAAGCTGCTTCTCCATATTCAAGTATTCATTATTAGCAACATCGCCACTCTTGGTATCAACTTTCTGTCTTAATCTGTTCTGTGTTGCTTATGACAGAATACTTGAAACTAGGTAATTTAAAAAGAAATTGAATTTATTTCTTAGAGTTATGGAGGCTTGCTTGTAAGGACTCTGTGTGGTGTCCTGAGGCAATGCAGGGTGTCACATTGTGAGGTGGCTGACTGTGCCAATGTGCTAGCTCAGGTTTCTCTTCACTGTCTTGAAAAGCCACCGGTTCTTATTCCATGATAATCCATGACTATTAATCATGAATTAACATATTAATTCGTGAGTGTACTAATTCATTCACAAGGACAGAACCTTCATGATCTAATCACCCCTTAAAGATCCCACCTCTCAGTATTGTCACATTGAGGATTAAGTTTCATTGTGAATTTCTTTTTTTAGGGTGAGGACATTCAAGCCATAGCCAAGGCTTTCCCAGACAAACAAAAGTTGAGGAAGTTTATCACCAACAGGCTTATCTTACAAGAAATGCTAAAAGAGGTTCATCAAGCTGAAAGGAAAGGACGTTAATTAATAACATAAAAACACGTCAAAATATAAAACTCATTGGTAAAAGTATGTTTTTAGTACAAAAGTTAAAAAACAAAACAATTAAAAATAATTATAACTATAATTTGTTAAAGATATATAAAAAGATACTAATTATAATGTCAACATAAAATGTAGGGGAAAAGTAGAATAAAAATGAAAAATGTTGAGTTTTTTCATGTGATCAAAGTTAAGTTGCTATCAACTTATGATGGGTTGTTATAACTATGAGTTGTTTTATGTAAGCCCTCACGGTAACTGCAATGTACAAACCTGTTGTAAATAATAAAAGATAAAACAATAAAGAATCAAGGCATACTACTAAAGAAAATCATCTAATCATGAAGGTAGCAAAAGAGGAAAAAAGGATTTACAAAACAATTAACAAAATGGTAATAGTACTTATCAATGAGTATCTTAAATGTAAATGGATTAAATTGTCAAAACTAAAGACATAGAATGGCTGCATGGATAAAAGAAACAGGACACTGCTATATATCATCTACAAGAGATTCTCATCACAGTTAAGGAAATACATAGACTAAACATGAAAAAAAATTACACAAATAAAAATCAAAAGGGACTGGAGGTAGCTATACTTACATCAAATTAAATTAAAAACCTAACATTACACCTCAAGAACCTAGAACAAAAAACAAACTAAGCCCAAGGACAGAAAGAAAAACTGAACACCATATCAGAAATAAATGGTACAGAGACTAGAAAAACAATACAAAAGGTCAGCAAAACTTTGAGTTAGCTTTTTGTAAAAACAAATAAAATCAACAAACCTTTAACTAGACTTAAAAAAAAAGGGGGGGAATAGTGAATAAAACTGCAAATAAAGAAGAGACATTACAGTTGATACCAATGAAATACAAAACTCATAAGAGGTTACTAGGAACAATTATATAGTAACAAAATGGATAACCCAGAAGAAATGGATGAATTCCTAGAGGCATACAACCTACCATAACTGAATCATGAAGAAATAGAAAATATGAACAGACTAATGAGTACGGAGATTGAATCAGTAGTAAAAAGGTTCCTATCAACAAAAAGCCCAATATTTATTGACCTCACTGATGAATTCTATCAAACATTTAAATGACCAATGTCAATCTTTCTCAAATCCATCCAAAAAATTAAGAAGAAGGAATATTTCCACTCATTTTACCAAGCCAGCATTAGCCTGATAGACAAGTCAGATAAAGATACCACAAGAAAAGGAAATGGCCATACATGATGGCTCACATCTATAATCCCAACACTTTGGGAGGCCAAGATTGGAGGATCATTTGAGGCCAGGAGTTCAAGACCAGCCTGGGCAGCATAACAAGACCCCATCTCTACAGAAAATCTTAAAAATTAGCCAGACGTAGTGGCATACACATGTGGAACCAGCTACTCAAAAGGCTGAGGCAGAAGGATCGCTTGAGCCTGAGAGATTGAAGCTATAGTGAGCCATGTTCATGCTACTGCACTCCATCCTGGGTGACAGAGTGAGACATTGTCTCAAAAATAAATAAGTTAAGTAAAGTAAAAGGAAAAGAAAATTATAGGCCAATATCCCTGATGAAAATAATCTTGAACAAAACACAAGCAAACAAAATTTAACAGCATATTAAAAAAAGTCTTTCACCATGTTCATATTAAATTTATCCCAGGGATGCAAGGATGGTTTAACAAATGCAAATCAATAAATGTGATATACTACATTAACAGAATAAAGAACTGTGATTTTATGAAGTTTATATATTGGCTCTCATTCTTAATTCCTCCTGTAATCCCTGTTGTTTCTTAAGTTACTAAAACAATAAGCATATCTTTCATAAAAGTATTTGGCCTTTTGTCCTTGTTTTTGAAGCAGCTATAGAACAGCTTCAGAGCAATAAAAGTGAAAGATAGTCTTTAGTTACAATTTTGGGGCATGTAGGCCTCAGAAGCATGCCTCAAAAAACAAAATCTTTCTTTGACCTTCTCCTGTCCTCCTTTTTCTTGCTTCTTTTTTTCCCCAGGACAGGGCATAGGAACTAAAAGCATGCTCTAATCTTCCCTTGCCTTTCTGTCTTGGAGCTGGCATAAAGAAATTCTTTTTCTTGCTTCTTTTTCTCCCCCAGGACAGGGCATAGAAACTAAAAATACGCTCTAATCTTCTCTTGCCTTTCTGTCTTGGAGCTAGCCATAAAGAAATTCTCTGACCTTCCTTGTCTAACTGTAGGTCATAAGACTCCCATTCCAGAACGTGTCCTGCTCCACACCCTAGAGGAAGGAATGATGCACAGAAAGGCCAAGAAGAATCCAGACAGGTCTTGCTGTGTTTTCCCACTTGGTCTATTAGTAGTAGATCATACCCTGTTTGGCCAATCACATCTCTACACAGTTGTCTATCTTCAGTCATGCCTGCCCCATGAAGTCTCCATTAACAGTCAAGACGACAGGGTACGAAATGCTTCCGGGCAACTGAGCTTTTGGAGACTTCCTGAAAGGTAAACAAGAACTCATCCACAGGGCAGGAGTGTGGCACACCCCAGTTCCTTGGAAACAGAAGCTCCTGTGCTCCAATGTCCTTCCAGACATTGCCCTATGTTTTTCTTCATCTGGTTGTTTACTTTTATCTTTTAAAATATCCTTTACAATAAGCCAGTAAATTAAGTAAGTGTTTCCCCAAGTTTAGTGAGTCACTTTAGCAAATTGTGTCTAAAGAGGGTTCATGGGAACCCCTACTTGAAGCATTTGACAGAATTCAATATCCATTTATGATTTAAACACTCTCAACAACTTAGTGATAGAAGGAATGTACTTCAAAACAATAAAGGAAATGTGACAAACTCAACCAACAACATCATACTCAGTGGGAAAAAGTTAAAAGATTCCTCTAATACCGGGAACACGACAAGGATGCCCACTCTTGCCACTCTTATTCAACACATTTCTGGAAGACTTAGCCAGTGAGATTCAGCAGGAGAAAGAAATAAAAGGCATACACATTGAAAATAAACAAGTCAAATTTTTGTTTGAAAACAAACAAGTCTATTTATAGATGACATGATCAAATACATAGAAAAACCTAAAGATTTCACCAAGAACTGTTAGAACTGATAAATTAGTAAATTAGCAGGATTTAAAATCAGCATACAAAAATGAGTACCTTTTCTATACACTAACAAATAACTATCTGACAAAAAAATCAAACATTCCTATTTACAATATTACCAAAAAAAAAAAAAAATACTTAGGAATAAATTTAACCAAGGAGGTGGAAAACTTGTATGCCAAAAACTATAAAACATTGATAACATAAATTGTAGAAGACACAAATAAATGGAAAAATATCCCATGATCATGTATTGGAAAATTAATATGTTAAAATATTCATACTACCCAAAGCAATCTACAGATTCAATGTGATATCTATCAAAATCCCGATAATATTTTTGTATTAATAGGAAGAGAATCCTAAAATTTATATGGAACCACAAAATACCCCAGAAAGCCAAAAACATCTTGAACAAAAAGGAACGAAGCTGGAGACAACATACTACCTAACTTCAAAATATACTACAAAGCTATAGTAATCAAACAGCATGGTACTGGCATAAAAACAGACAGACCAATTGATAGACTGAAGAATCCATAAATAAATCCATACATTTAAGGTCAATTGATATTTGACAAAGGTACCAAGTACACACAATGGGTAAAGGACAGTCTCTTCAATAAATGATGTTGCAAAAACTGGATATCCACAGGCAGAAGAAGGAATTTGGACATCATGTTCAAAAATCAACTCAAAATGGACTGTAGACTTAAACATAAGATGTGCAACTGTAAAATTACTAGGAAAAATCATAGGAGAAAAGCTCTGTGACACTGGTCTAAGCAATGAATTTTTAAATAGGACTCTAAAGGAACCAGTAGCAAAAGCAAAAATTAACAAATGAACTTATAACAAATTGAAAAGCCTCTGCACAGCAGTCAACAATCAATGGAGTGAAGAGACAACCTACAAAATGGGAGAAAATATCTGCAAACCGTATATCTGAAAAGCGATTAATATCCAAAATATATAAGAAACTCAATAGCTAGTAAACAATCTATTTAAAAATGGGCAAAGGTCCTGAATAGACATTTATCAAAAGAAAACATACAAATGGCCAACAGATGTTTGAAAAAATGCTCAACATTACTAATCATCAGGGAAATGCAAATTAAAACCACAATGAGCTATCACCTCACACCTGTTAGGATGGATATTGTCAAAAAGACAAAAGATAAGCGTTGATAAGGATGTGGAGAAAAAGGAACCCTTGCACACTATTTGTGGGAATGTAAGTTAGTTCACCCATATTGAAAACAGTATGGAGGCTCCTCAAAAAATTAAAATTAGAACTCCCAAATGATACAACAATTCCACTGCTGCTATACATCTAAAGGAAATGAAATCAGCATGTTGAAGAGATATTTGCACTCCCATATTCACTGCAGCATTATTCGCAATAGCTAAGACGTGAAATCAACCGGAGTATCCACCAAAGGATGAATGGATAAGAAAATATAGCGTACATATGCAAGGAAATGCCATTCAGACTTTACAAAGAAGGAAATCCTGTCCTCTCTGACAACATGGATGAACTTGGAGGACACTATGTTAGATGAAATAAGCCAGAAACAAAAAGTCAAATACATGTTGTCACCTACGTGTGCATCCAAAAAACATTGAACTTGTAGAAGCAAAGAGTACAATGGTGTTTGCTAGCAGCTGGGGTGGGAAGCATGGGATGGGGGAGATGTTGGTTGAAGGACACAAAATTTCAGTTAGATAAGAGGAATAAGTTCAAGAAATCTAGTCTATAACATAAAGAATAAAGTTAATAACAATGTGTTCTTGAAAATCACTGAGAGAGATGGCTGGGCGCGGTGGCTCACGCCTGTAATCCCAGCACTTTGGGAGGCCGAGGCGGGCGGATCACGAGGTCAGGAGATCGAGACCATCCTGGCTAACATGGTGAAACCCCGTCTCTACTAAAAATGCAAAAAATTAGCCGGGCGAGGCGGCGGGCGCCTGTAGTCCCAGCTACTCGGGAGGCTGAGGCAGGAGAATGGCGTGAACCCGGGAGGCGGAGCTTGCAGTGAGCCGAAATCGCGCCACTGCACTCCAGCCTGGGCGACTAAGCGAGACTCTGTCTCAAAAAAAAAAAAAAAAAAAAAAAAAAAAAA